>NC_047109.1:12085662-12278162 GCF_902500255.1 Thalassophryne amazonica
TAGCCGTCCAGGAAGTTTAGTTTGTGGTTATATTGGCTATGTTGTTGGAAGCGGGCGTGACACGGAGGTATTTGATATCAGTGGTGTGTGTACGAGCGAGTGGTGAGGTGGACCTTATGGGCTTTGTTTCTGCATCGATTAATCCACACACATGAATATAATTCCAAAAAAACATGGGGTTTACATACGGTTATCAAGCAGAACTCCACCTTATCACACACGAGCCTTTGCTTTCTCCTCTTAGGTATTGTATTGTTTATATAAATACTGTTTCTTCCATCTTTCAAGCGAATAAGTGCTTCCAGCATCTGTGAGGCTTTTGTTTCTATTTATTTATTTGTCTTAATCATAGCAAATGGAATACCTTTGTGTTTAGCTCAGCAAATCTGGTAATATGAAGACCTTGCTTCAGATGCCCGTATTTTGAAAAAGGCATTTAAAAAAAAACAATTTTCTGGCACTTTAAAGAGTAATCAGTTAATCATAAAAATAATCTCTGTTACCCACTTGAGGGATCTGCTGAGTTGGAATGTGTTGCAGCATACTTTGGAGGAAAAGCAAGGTCCACTTGAGAAATGTCTGGTGGTGCACAGATAACGAGATGAAAACGGGGCAATTAATCCTAAATCGCAGCCGTATGATGGTTGCACTCTCTCTCTCCGTGTGTGTGTGTGTGTGTGTGTGTGTGTGTGTGTGTGTGTGTGTGTGTGTGTGTGTGTGTGTGTGTGTGTGTGTGTGTGTGTTTATCACTGTAGATGATGTTCTGTCATGCCACAAAGGTCTCGTCCGCCAAATGATTTTTTTTTTTTGAACATCATAATCAGTGTTTGTCAGTTTGCCAGGTGGGGAGGGATCAGCATGCCAGGGTCGAGTCCGTGACCTGCTACTCGTTTGGAACTGTGTTGTGCACAGACTACTGACCTTTGAAGTGTACTCGGCTGAGCACAGTGTGCACATCGCTGGCATCCAGGCACTCTGCAGTCAGGCTTCTTTGAGGCTTGGCTGTAGTCAGTGGTCCTGTCTACCTGTGAGGTCTTTCAAGTCCATTTTATTTAGTTATACAGCATCAAATGATAAGTCATGGCAGTTCGCTATCAAGCAATAAGCTTTGATGATGAAGCCGGTCTGGAAGAAGATAAAGTTGCAGTTATTTGACTGGCCACTGATCACGTACTGAGTGACCCATGCTCCACCTCTTCATCCATTTATGGGTTTGTCATGACGTAGGCAAAATAAGAGCTGCTGACCTGGCGACGCCCAAATATGCGCTTCATATGAGCTCTTCCAGGTCTCTGTAGTAAACCTCCATAGAAAAAAACATTGACATCACACAGGGCTTGTACAGTTTATATACAGTCTGTGGGCTCTACACGAGGAAGGTCTAGACCTTACTCACCCCGTAAGCGAGGACATTGACAACATGCCAATGATAAACTCCCTCTGTGTTTTTGATTATCGGAGGAAACCTGAAGCAGACCAGACTCAGTGGCGTGGCCATCCTCTTTGTCCATACCAACAAAATAAATCAAGCATACGAAGCAGTATTGTCAGAATGCGCAGTGCTGCAGCTCAACAACTACTTACAATCCAGTGTTCACAATGATAGAAGGTTGAAAAGATGACCAGGAGGTCACATGCCACATGCTGTGGCCTGTATATTGGAATATTTGAGTTGGGTTTTGTGTGTGTTTCCTTGTCTTGCATGACCCTACCAGAATCTGTTAGGCCCCAATAACACAAGCCACAGGAACGGACACTGAGGAGTTCTGGCAAATAGGGAAAACTTAAAATTAACGTGTTTTCCCTTTGGAATTCAAAGGAGCCACTTGAGATGGTCTGGATATCTGAGTTGGATGCTGACTTGATGACTCTTAAATGTTTTTGTTCTGTAGTCACCTATGGGGAAACATCGGGATAGACCCCAAAAACCCTGCAGGAACTGCATTTCCCTGCTAACACAAGAACACCTTGAGATGCTCCATGAGGTGCTGGAGAGCATGACTGATGTCTGGACTACATGGGTTATCCTCCTGGCCCAGTGGTTGTGCCTACTGGGCGGCTTGGTGGACTGTGCCGAGTTGTCTGTTTCTCAGTTTTAAGTTTATAAGAGCCTACTGTGGAAATCATAAGGTTTGCAGCTCATTTTTTTCTGGTGGATTTAGTCATTATGTGGAGTTGTATCTTATGTCTGGTAGAATTCATTATTGTTGTGACCCATTGTTTAGGAAACACTTCCCTCAAATGAGGTGTGTGTGTGTGTGTGTGTGTGTGTGTGTGTGTGTGTGTGTGTGTGTGTGTGTGTGTGTGTGTGTGTGTGTGTGTGTGTGTGTGTGTGTGTGTGTGTGTGTGTGTGTGTGTGTGTGTGTGTGTGTGTGTGTGTGTGTGTGTGCGCTGTTGCTTAATGTGGCTTTAACTGCACTAGATTAGTCTGACCTGAGGTCAGCAGCCCTCTGGGAGATGTTAGCTGCAGTCGTTTTAACCCACATGATGATGGAGATGGACAGAGAAGGAAGCTGATGGTGGGAAGCACCGTCTGGTTGTTCCTGGGAGAAAACCTGCAGCGTCCTGTTGTTCACTCTCCAAGGTTATCAGTGAAGGAAAGATGACACAAAAAGACTGCAAAGGTTAAATATTGACTCTGCTCTGAGTGTAATATTTAGTGATATATTATGTGGAAGCTCATCTCAGTGTTTTAACAAGCTGAATTGCTGGACTAAAATGAACTAGTGATGTGTGACGTGTTCCCACACTGACTCATTATTAATGGCTCATCTGTGTATAACAGCACGCTCATTTATCCTCCGCTGTCACATTCTTTGTCAGGTCCAGGAATGCCCCCCGAAGCAACCTTGTGAGTAGAATCATATAAATACAAAATGTGACCGTGGAGATTATTAAGGCAATACGATTGTCTAAAAGAGTCCAATATCAGCTGAATTATGAACATTTTAGATTTAGATTCTGTGCTGCTTGTTTTGACCTCCAGCTACTATGGCAACGAGATACAAATTGAGAGTGAGTCAGAGGGTCAGAAGCTAAGTTGGTCCTCACAGGAGGTCAGATCATAATCAACGTGGCTTCTTGCAGAGAGTAGCTTCAGAAAAACAGACCACTCGTGTTGAGCTGAGATTGGCGTTATTCAGCCTTACGCAATGTGCGTTCCTGCTCGAGGTCTACGGCGAATGTCTATGGCGAGTGAGCATGCTCTAGACCTTCTGAGTCAACTCTCTCCCAATGGTGCAACAATTAAAAAAAGCACTCCAAGTGTTAAAGGCAAGCTTGTGTAAACCAAAAGATGAGACTGATTGGGTGCTGGGTGATTTTAGCCTCAAGCTGCCTGTGTAGCTGCCAAGCAGCTCTGCTTGATGGATTACAAAGACCATCATCCAGGATTCGCCCTCATCTTATTGGCTAATACTCATCTGGTTGGTGGTGAAAGGTGTGACGAATCAATCAAACGCAGTGTACACATTTTCTTATGGGTGCTATTGTATTTAAACATTCTTGTGATGATGTGTGTTGATGAGCCGTTGATTTATCTGTAATTATTCACTTTTTTCTGTCACCTATCTGTGATTTCATTAGATTCACAGTCCTCTGCGGGTCTATCCATCTCTTAATAAGACAGACTCTCTGTCATGTTACGCAACTCCAGAGTAAAAAGGTTGCAGGTGATTATGTGTTCTGACCTTACAGATTTCTACATCCGAGAGGGCCTGCATCCAGCTTTTCCTTCAAGCATTTCACACCAAAACCTGTGGACCTGTTTCTTCCATGCAGCACTAAAATTCTCAGGCTGGTCAAGTGCTCTGAGGCTTGAGGTCCATTTGGTTCTAGTACAAACTGAAATTCACCTTTGTCAATATCCTTGCTGTTTTTACTGCATAACCCCATTACAATCAGTCATACCTAGTCCAAACTATATCTTTTTGGAATCCCTATGATCAGACAAATAATGTGGTATACTCAATATGCTTGAAGCATTTTAAAATTTTGACCCCTTTGTAGTCCTTCATTGAGTCCTACCTAGCTAAAGCTATCACTCTGGAATGGCTATCATACTTTTTCCAAGACCCTATAGATAGGTGACCAAAAAGTTATGGTTAGAGGTCCGGACGGGACCGGTCCAGTACAAATGATAAACTCAAATGCTGGGAGCAAGGAACAGAACTGGTTGTGAATGAAAAGATATATTTGCAATAACTGGATAAACAAAAATGCTGCGCTGGGGGTGCCTGCAGAGTGGAGAGACAGCCCACTCATAGCAGTGAAAATTAGGGAGCCGCAGGTTCCCGAGCCAGTCTTGTAGGGGTACTGAAATCCTGGAGTATATCGTACTGGAGCCTGGGCCAAGGAGGATGCACAGAGCCAATAACAGGAACTAGGAGAATGGAGGAAAGGAGAGGTGAGTGATTGCACTTGTAACACTGAAGCCTTTAACAACAGACAGTTCACTGAAGGCTTAAAACAGGAATGTTCACAGTCTAGGAAATAAGGTTTGCTGTTCGGGAATCAGTTCATGAATATCTTGAGAGGTCAAAGGTCAGGTGCTGCGCGTCGTGTGATGCTGTTCCAATTAAGCAGGACTTGACTTTAGAAATTACTTGGAAATTTCTTAGTAGTTCACTATCAGAGTTCATACAGTTATGGGAAAACAGTTCTTGGAAATAATTCCTGGAACAGTTCAAGGAACCAGTTCTTGGAAACAGTTCTTAGGCATGCACAGTCACAAACAGGGGCAGGGTGAGAACAGGATCTCACAGAACATGAAGGAACTTAACTGAAACGTGGCAAAGCTACGCGTTCTGTAGCTGAGAGCCGGAGAGTTCCAAAGTAACGTCATGTAGAATGTGGCGTGGGAGTAGGGAACATGTGCGACAAGGAAGCCGCGCAGGAGAGTGTCTGGAAACACCAAAAATATCAACGAGCTCTAATACGGAAATTAGAGTTGGCAAGGTTACCTTTGAACGAGCTGCGGAGAGCTCAGACATCAGAGTGCATGAAAGCGGCAGGAAAGACGAGGTCAAGGTCATGGAAGCTTCACGATCAGGATCCAATACAAGAATCTGGCAGTGAATGAGCTGAAAGCCTGGGTTTAAGTAACCCACTCCTGTTGAGCCGCAGATGAGCCTCAGGTGCGAGTAGCTGATGAGCAGTAGGTGTTCCTCTGCTCTGCAGCGCGTCACCTGGAGAGAGAACTGACAAACTACACACCAGAGGTTAAAAAGGGAAGGGGAGAGAGGCAGCACAAAGGCTGGCCACAACACAAAATGTGATATCAAAGGTTTTGCCACTCTGCGTGATAGTGACCAACCTATCTCACCCACAGCCTAACACAGGCAGACAAGCTGATCCATCCCCACACCTTGAAAGTAGCCATTTACTTGCTGCACCCAGGTGATGTGGGCATCCCACTGGCCTTTTCCACTTGTTGGGATGTAAAAAACTGAGGCATCCATGTAATTGTGGATGGATCGTGCACAGGGAGATGTACCTCACAGCCAACTTGTCATCGCTGAAGGTTCCCTCACAGTGCAAGTAGGACACT
The DNA here is from genome assembly GCF_902500255.1 of Thalassophryne amazonica. Taxonomy (NCBI): domain Eukaryota; kingdom Metazoa; phylum Chordata; class Actinopteri; order Batrachoidiformes; family Batrachoididae; genus Thalassophryne; species Thalassophryne amazonica. Next base: position 12,091,211 of record NC_047109.1, read on the forward strand.
TCATCTAACTCTCCCTAAGTAACCACTCATTTCATACAAAGTCAGTCCAGCAATACCCAAGGATCTTCTGAAGAGACCTGGTCCCTAAAACATCGAGTTGTCACCTTAGGCTGCTGGCTAGCATCCAGATTGCATGACCAATACAGTAAGACAGGAAGTGCCAGGACCTTAAAGACCTGGACTCAGCCATCAATCAATCAATCAATCAATTTTTTTATATAGCGCCAAATCACAACAAACAGTTGCCCCAAGGCGCTTTATATTGTAAGGCAAGGCCATACAATAATTATGTAAAACCCCAACGGTCAAAACGACCCCCTGTGAGCAAGCACTTGGCTACAGTGGGAAGGAAAAACTCCCTTTTAACAGGAAGAAACCTCCAGCAGAACCAGGCTCAGGGAGGGGCAGTCTTCTGCTGGGACTGGTTGGGGCTGAGGGAGAGAACCAGGAAAAAGACATGCTGTGGAGGGGAGCAGAGATCGATCACTAATGATTAAATGCAGAGTGGTGCATACAGAGCAAAAAGAGAAAGAAACAGTGCATCATGGGAACCCCCCAGCAGTCTACGTCTATAGCAGCATAACTAAGGGATGGTTCAGGGTCACCTGATCCAGCCCTAACTATAAGCTTTAGCAAAAAGGAAAGTTTTAAGCCTAATCTTAAAAGTAGAGAGGGTGTCTGTCTCCCTGATCTGAATTGGGAGCTGGTTCCACAGGAGAGGAGCCTGAAAGCTGAAGGCCCTGCCTCCCATTCTACTCTTACAAACCCTAGGAACTACAAGTAAGCCTGCAGTCTGAGAGCGAAGTGCTCTATTGGGGTGATATGGTACTACGAGGTCCCTAAGATAAGATGGGACCTGATTATTCAAAACCTTATAAGTAAGAAGAAGAATTTTAAATTCTATTCTACAATTAACAGGAAGCCAATGAAGAGAGGCCAATATGGGTGAGATATGCTCTCTCCTTCTAGTCCCCGTCAGTACTCTAGCTGCAGCGTTTTGAATTAACTGAAGGCTTTTTAGGGAACTTTTAGGACAACCTGATAATAATGAATTACAATAGTCCAGCCTAGAGGAAATAAATGCATGAATTAGTTTTTCAGCATCACTCTGAGACAAGACCTTTCTGATTTTAGAGATATTGCGTAAATGCAAAAAAGCAGTCCTACATATTTGTTTAATATGCGCTTTGAATGACATATCCTGATCAAAAATGACTCCAAGATTTCTCACAGTATTACTAGAGGTCAGGGTAATGCCATCCAGAGTAAGGATCTGGTTAGACACCATGTTTCTAAGATTTGTGGGGCCAAGTACAATAACTTCAGTTTTATCTGAGTTTAAAAGCAGGAAATTAGAGGTCATCCATGTCTTTATGTCTGTAAGACAATCCTGCAGTTTAGCTAATTGGTGTGTGTCCTCTGGCTTCATGGATAGATAAAGCTGGGTATCATCTGCATAACAATGAAAATTTAAGCAATACCGTCTAATAATACTGCCTAAGGGAAGCATGTATAAAGTGAATAAAATTGGTCCTAGCACAGAACCTTGTGGAACTCCATAATTAACTTTAGTCTGTGAAGAAGATTCCCCATTTACATGAACAAATTGTAATCTATTAGACAAATATGATTCAAACCACCGCAGCGCAGTGCCTTTAATACCTATGGCATGCTCTAATCTCTGTAATAAAATTTTATGGTCAACAGTATCAAAAGCAGCACTGAGGTCTAACAGAACAAGCACAGAGATGAGTCCACTGTCCGAGGCCATAAGAAGATCATTTGTAACCTTCACTAATGCTGTTTCTGTACTATGATGAATTCTAAAACCTGACTGAAACTCTTCAAATAGACCATTCCTCTGCAGATGATCAGTTAGCTGTTTTACAACTACCCTTTCAAGAATTTTTGAGAGAAAAGGAAGGTTGGAGATTGGCCTATAATTAGCTAAGATAGCTGGGTCAAGTGATGGCTTTTTAAGTAATGGTTTAATTACTGCCACCTTAAAAGCCTGTGGTACATAGCCAACTAACAAAGATAGATTGATCATATTTAAGATCGAAGCATTAAATAATGGTAGGGCTTCCTTGAGCAGCCTGGTAGGAATGGGGTCTAATAAACATGTTGATGGTTTGGATGAAGTAACTAATGAGAATAACTCAGACAGAACAATCGGAGAGAAAGAGTCTAACCAAATACCGGCATCACTGAAAGCAGGCAAAGATAACGATACGTCTTTGGGATGGTTATGAGTAATTTTTTCTCAAATAGTTAAAATTTTGTTAGCAAAGAAAGTCATGAAGTCATTACTAGTTAAAGTTAATGGAATACTCAGCTCAATAGAGCTCTGACTCTTTGTCAGCCTGGCTACAGTGCTGAAAAGAAACCTGGGGTTGTTCTTATTTTCTTCAATTAGTGATGAGTAGAAAGATGTCCTAGCTTTACGGAGGGCTTTTTTATAGAGCAACAGACTCTTTTTCCAGGCTAAGTGAAGATCTTCTAAATTAGTGAGACGCCATTTCCTCTCCAACTTACGGGTTATCTGCTTTAAGCTACGAGTTTGTGAGTTATACCACGGAGTCAGACACTTCTGATTTAAAGCTCTCTTTTTCAGAGGAGCTACAGCATCCAAAGTTGTCTTCAATGAGGATGTAAAACTATTGACGAGATACTCTATCTCCCTTACAGAGTTTAGGTAGCTACTCTGCACTGTGTTGGTATATGGCATTAGAGAACATAAAGAAGGAATCATATCCTTAAACCTAGTTACAGCGCTTTCTGAAAGACTTCTAGTGTAATGAAACTTATTCCCCACTGCTGGGTAGTCCATCAGAGTAAATGTAAATGTTATTAAGAAATGATCAGACAGAAGGGAGTTTTCAGGGAATACTGTTAAGTCTTCTATTTCCATACCATAAGTCAGAACAAGATCTAAGATATGATTAAAGTGGTGGGTGGACTCATTTACTTTTTGAGCAAAGCCAATAGAGTCTAATAATAGATTAAATGCAGTGTTGAGGCTGTCATTCTCAGCATCTGTGTGGATGTTAAAATCGCCCACTATAATTATCTTATCTGAGCTAAGCACTAAGTCAGACAAAAGGTCTGAAAATTCACAGAGAAACTCACAGTAACGACCAGGTGGACGATAGATAATAACAAATAAAACTGGTTTTTGGGACTTCCAATTTGGATGGACAAGACTAAGAGACAAGCTTTCAAATGAATTAAAGCTCTGTCTGGGTTTTGGATTAATTAATAAGCTGGAATGGAAGATTGCTGCTAATCCTCCACCCCGGCCCGTGCTACGAGCATTCTGACAGTTAGTGTGACTCGGGGGTGTTGACTCATTTAAACTAACATATTCATCCTGCTGTAACCAGGTTTCTGTAAGGCAGAATAAATCAATATGTTGATCAATTATTATATCATTTACCAACAGGGACTTAGAAGAGAGAGACCTAATGTTTAATAGACCACATTTAACTGTTTTAGTCTGTGGTGCAGTTGAAGGTGCTATATTATTTTTTCTTTTTGAATTTTTATGCTTAAATAGATTTTTGCTGGTTATTGGTAGTCTGGGAGCAGGCACCGTCTCTACGGGGATGGGGTAATGAGGGGATGGCAGGGGGAGAGAAGCTGCAGAGAGGTGTGTAAGACTACAACTCTGCTTCCTGGTCCCAACCCTGGATAGTCACGGTTTGGAGGATTTAAGAAAATTGGCCAGATTTCTAGAAATGAGAGCTGCTCCATCCAAAGTGGGATGGATGCCGTCTCTCCTAACAAGACCAGGTTTTCCCCAGAAGCTTTGCCAATTATCTATGAAGCCCACCTCATTTTTTGGACACCACTCAGACAGCCAGCAATTCAAGGAGAACATGCGGCTAAACATGTCACTCCCGGTCCGATTGGGGAGGGGTCCAGAAAAAACTACAGAGTCCGACATTGTTTTTGCAAAGTTACACACCGATTTAATGTTAATTTTAGTGGCCTCCGATTGGCGTAACCGGGTGTCATTACTGCCGACGTGAATTACAATCTTACCAAATTTACGCTTAGCCTTAGCCAGCAGTTTCAAATTTCCTTCAATGTCGCCTGCTCTGGCCCCCGGAAGACAATTGACTATGGTTGCTGGTGTCGCTAACTTCACATTTCTCAAAACAGAGTCGCCAATAACCAGAGTTTGATCCTCGGCGGGTGTGTCGTCGAGTGGGGAAAAACGGTTAGAGATGTGAACGGGTTGGCGGTGTACACGGGGCTTCTGTTTAGGGCTACGCTTCCTCCTCACAGTCACCCAGTCAGCCTGCTTTCCCGGCTGCTCGGGATCTGCCAGGGGGGAACTAACGGCGGCTAAGCTACCTTGGTCCGCACCGACTACAGGGGCCTTGCTAGCTGTAGAATTTTCCACGGTGCGGAGCCGAGTCTCCAATTCGCCCAGCCTGGCCTCCAAAGCTACGAATAAGCTACACTTATTACAAGTACCATTACTGCTAAAGGAGGCCGAGGAATAACTAAACATTTCACACCCAGAGCAGAAAAGTGTGGGAGAGACAGGAGAAGCCGCCATGCTAAATCGGCTAAGAGCTAGTAGCTACGCTAAGCTAGCGGATTCCTAAAAACACGCAAAGTGAATAATGTGTAAATAATTTAGAGGTGATTCAGCAGAAGGAGTGCTTTAGTTAAGGCACGTAAAGATTACACTGGGAAACAAATCGTAATCTAGATAACTAGACCAATCTAACTGCGCAGATTAAACAGCTAACAGATACAGAAAAACACCGCTGTGCTCCGGAACAGGAAGTGATACAATACCGCAGTGAGAGCCAACCACCAGTAGAGGCAAGCAAGAGAGGGTTAGGCGTTTATATCAGAAGTTTATATGTGTGTAATGAAAGTGTCTCACTTGTTGACGGATTAACTTATCTTGCCATTTATTTGTCACCTCTCTAAGTCATCAACCTTTGAGATCAAGCGAAGCCTCGGAATACTTTATGGAATCATTTGGTCCATAGATTTTTAGACAGAAGTGTTTTACAACAGAGATAAAATAAAGTCTTTAGAGTTTTGGAGCTTCTGATCTTACTGTATGGTTGAGAGACTTGGACACTAATTAGTAACATAAGATGATGACTAGATGTCTTTGGTAGGTCTTCAGAGGATCCTTGGGTATGACTGGAATGACTTTGTGTCAAACAGACAGTTTCTTAAGGAGAGTAATTTGAGGAGTAGCACTTGCATAGTGAGTGAGTATCACTGACAGCATTTAGGCACATTTCTGTCAGTGCCATAGTGATGAGGACCCCAGCACCGGGAAAAAACAAAGGAAATGCCCACATTTCACCCAGCTGAAGCAGATAGATGGTTACTTTAGAGAGGTGGAAATGAGCCAGGTGTGTGCCTGGGTGGATGCAGTCAACGACCCGGTGGCAGTTTTGTGGTTTTGTGGATGCTGCGGTGTGGAATATCTGCGCATGTTCCCGGACCTGACCTGACCTGACCTGACCTTTGCTCATCCTTGGTTCCCTTTTGGGTTAAGTTATATTTTTTCTCAATTACTTTAAGCACATTGAATTTGGCAGCACCTTCTGGGGCTTCAGTTTCACATTGATCAACAATTTTGAACCGATGAAAACTTCCATCTCAAGCTTTAGCTTTAATTTCTGAAAGGTTTAGTGCTTTGAGAAATTGACACTGTCATTTTTTTGTGGTCCATATCACTATCGGCCTGAAACTATTTCTCCCAGCGGTCTTTGTTGGGAGCGTACTTGATTAGTGATGAATTGGAAATATTTCTAGAAGTACTGAACCCTAATTCTCATCTTATATTTTGGAGATAATGAATAGGGTTCAGCATGATAATGTGGCCAACAACTTTTCAAATCGATGACTCCTGAATATTCAGGGGACCTATTTCCATCTTTCTGCAACCCGCCATTTGGTTTCCATCCAACCTTTCAAAAACAATGTACTACATTCCCCGGCTTGCCAAGATTTTCATGAGAAATCCAGTGAAGACAGTCAGTCTCCACCTTCCACACCCCCCATTTTCCTTTGTATATTTAAATGCTGCTCATCCTCTCAAACTCGCCCAGTATTGACAAGAGTTTGTTTTCTTGCTCTTTCTGCTATGTTGCCAGATTTAATTATTTGACTGTGTATGTCTGATGAGCCTTTTGGTCTGTTTTGCCTCTGAATGTGTGTATATTTGAGTAATTCTACTCCCTGTGTAGTTTGTCCCAGAGGAAGCTTTCCGTCTGACACGAGGGCTTCAATATAATTATCATGTTGACGACAACTTAGCTGCTAGATTTCAATGTTTGTTTTTCTGTGTAAATCTACTTGAACATGCCAATGTGTTAGCAGTTAAAAAAAAAAAGTTTTCTTCCAATCCAGCGTGTCTTTGAAAAATCAAACAGTATGTCCTCAACAATGCTTTACGACCCTGCTTGGGCAGCAAAACTATTTCTGGTTGATCTTCACATGACAAAAGTGTCGGTACATTTTAATGACCCAAGGCCACATTGTGACAACAGATCTATTCAGCAGAACCCCTGGTTTGAAGAAGTTCACCAAACAGTGATGTTCTATGATGTCAGTTACTGGCTGAGGTCTCTCACCACAGCTGATGTCTTTTGTTTGGACACAGCTGTGCCTTTTCTTTTGATAGTCCTTTCATTGCTTTGTCATGAAACACAAAGGATTATAGCAAAGAGTGAACTAGTGCCAAACATATTCCTAGGCTTTGGCAAAGGCCAAGGTATGTACCTTGTAAAATATAGCGAGTCCATCCTTTCCAGTTCATCATGTTAAGTGAAAAACAATAAACGCTGTCATATTTTCAGTCTTCAAATTAAAAGACAAGTAATAAAATAACCTAATTAAAAATTGTTTTCAAATTTTTCAAGTTTTGCTTATGTAATATATAAAAGTGCAGCAATTAGCCAATAGAAATCGAAATTTTAAAGTACCAGAGACTGCTACATAGATCATGGAGTCCTGAATGGATCTAAATGTTCCATGAACCAGTGGATGATTTTACAAGGGCTGATAGAGAAGTTTTGAGCCTGACCCAGAAAAAGGAGGGTGTGGCTCTCCATCTTTTGCATTCTGAGAAACCAGGATTTCTCATAATTGCACCCAGTAAGTCAAACTTCACACATACTCAAGAAATGTTTGTTTCTCATAATGCAAAAGGTGGAGAACCACACCCAACTTTTTCAGGGTCAGGCTCAAAACTTCTCAATTGCCCTCGTAACATTATAAATCAGTTGAGTTCATTTTGTTTAACAGCTACTCCCGTGTCTTCAACTTTTGAAAAAGTTCATACATCAGCACAAGGTTCTCGCGACACTAGTCACAGGAACCTTCACTTTATGTTGTGAAAACAAAATCAACATGTCTGATAACGGTAGGCAGGATAACAATGAATTTATCTCTTTGAATTTTATGGCCAGTTAACAAATTGTGAGCACTATAGTACCCTTTCAAAACGCAAAATTTATTTATGCTGCGCCAACAAATGGTGGCTTCTTCTTCTGTACTTCTGTGGTGCACTGTCCCCAGTGGTGAGCAAAAGGTAAGCAGAGGAACGAGGAGCCGCCAGTGTAACAACCTGAAGAAGGTTCTTTGTTCTGGTGTCAGTGCCTCTTTTGGGTCCTCTGCAGTAAGTCAGACTCGTTTCCGGTGGGGGTTGATCTCCACCAGGGCTGCGCCTTGTCACCAATCCTGTTTGTGATATTCATGGACAGGATATCGAAGCGTAGTCGGGGAGAGGAGGGTCTTCAGTTTAGTGGGTTCAGGGTCTCATCATTGCTTTTTGCAGATGATGTGGTCCTGTTGGCTTCATCGGCCTGTGACCTCCAGCACTCACTGGATTTGTTCACAGCCGAGTGTGAAGCAGCTGGGATGAGGATCAGCACCTCTAAATCTGAGGCCATGGTTCTCAGCAGGAAATGACCTCAGGGAATGAGGTCTTACCCCAAGTGAAGGAGTTCAAGTACCTCAGGGTTTTTTCATGAGAAAGGGAACAATGGAGTGTGAGGTTGGCAGGAAAATTGGTGCAACAGGGGTGGTATTGCATTTGCTTTCCTTTACTGTTGTGATGAAAAGGGAGCTGAGCCAACAGGTGAATACTCATTGTGTAAAAAGCCTGTGTGATTTTCTTTATTCAAGTGTTCACAGGATTGTACAATCAGCGGTAGCCTTGGTAATGCCCGGAGTCCAAGTTGCAGGACTTCCCAAACTAGTAAAAAAAAATCCTTGACTTATATGCCGGAAAATACGGTACATACTGGATCATTTTATAAGGGAGAGACACACACACACACACACACACAGTCCTAATAATATACATTATACCTGTCTGCCACCTGCTGGACATGTCTGGGCTTGTTGCAGGCTATAATCTTATGCTATGCACAGAGCTCTCCCTAAGCAATGGCGCTGTGCCATCATGTTGGGTCTCAGCATCATCATGCAGATTTTCAAATTTAGGATGTTCCCTCTTTGTTTTTCCAGGTAATTATTTTTCACGCCATTACAGGTTACACTGGAGCTTTCTTGGACCGTAAGCTCCGGTGGTTGGGGAAAAAACGTCAGTGAGGCTGTGCTTAGATGTGAATGCAGCCTGTGAAAAACTGGGCAGTGGCGTGCACCTGTTCCGCATTGATAAATCCACTATGCACCCTGTTGACGAACAGACCAAAACTCTGATTGAATACAAATAAAGGCATTTTTTAAATAGTTAAACTTGTTTCAGATAAAGTGTGCATCCCTTCACTTCATCTGCGAGGTGGAGAGCAACCAGTGGACCAATAGTATGTTTTCAGAAATAAACACACTGCTTCACTTTAAATATGCGATAAGTCTATTTCAGATGATTGAAGCTTCTGTCACAAATCCTCTTTCTTTTAAAAGGCTATTTTACTCAGTGCACCACTTTGTAAAGTTGTAGCTTTTGCTGCTACATTGATTAGCTCCTCCCACCAGTTATGCGCATGCTTCTTGTCTTTTCCATTTTTTTGGGGGGGGGGGGGTTACAGCGCTACATACAGGCCTGGCGTAGATACTACAGTGTGTTTACGGGACACTTTTTGGAAGCAACAAAGAAAAAGGTCAGGTTGTCAGGTTCTGCCCTGGTGCAGGGTTTATGTCTAGGTTTGTCCCCTGTTTATGTCCGCGTCCCCTCTGTTTGTTCTACTGTTTTATTTTCATATGCTTGTACTTTAGTCACTTAAGTCTTGTCTTAGTTAGTTCTGATCATTTCTTTTCATACTTCAGCCTTTGATGGTTCTGTTGTAGTTTTGTCTTAGTCTTTTATTTTCTTGGTTCTCTTTTTCGGTCTTTTATTTTATTTCCTTCTTTGCTTCCTTGTTCTGTTCATGTTAATATTTGTTAGGCCTTTGGTCTTATCTTTCTTTTGGCATTTTATGTTGTTCGCTGTTGGTGTTTCTGTCACTGATTTCTCTTGCTTCTGTCTGTTTTGTTTTTCTCTCACTGCACTCTCTTGCACCTACCTTCACTCAGCTTTGTCCCTTTCTTCCTGAATGTGCCCCTCACCTGTGTCTCATTTTTTGTGATTACCACTTCTGTTATTTAAGCCTCGCGTGTTTTGTTCTTCACTACCAGTTCGCTGATTTTCGTGTCTTCATTCCAGCCTTTATTATAGTCCTGTTTGGCAAGCCATGTTTTTGACCTTGCTTTGTATTTTTGGATTATGCCTTTGTCTCTGTCCTTGAACCTCGTCGCTCTGTATTTTAACCTCTGCTTGTTTTTTGGACTACACCTCTGCCACCGTACCAGCGTCAAAGATAAAGTCCTTTTATAACTCCAACGCCTGTGTCCGTGAGTCTTGCATTTGTGTCCAGTCACTCTATGCCTGTAATGTCAATGTCAATTTTATTTATATAGCACATTTACAACAACAGCAGCTGCCCAAAGTGCTTCACAGTAAAAACAATATCAAAAAACCATACCACCAAAACAGAGCATTAAAATTCCAAAATATATGAAAACACATAAAACCAGACACACACAGCTTAAATTGTATTAAAAGCCAAAGCATAAAAATGAGTCTTAAGAACAGATTTAAAAGACTCTAGAGATGGAGCAGCTCTGATATGCAAAGGCAAACTGTTCCAGAGTTTAGGAGCAGCCACCGAAAAAGCTGTAAGCTTGACACATTTCTGTGGGGACAAGGCCTTGGTTTGTAATTTTAGATAAGATGTAAGGCTGAAGTTGCAGGAAATCACTTGCATTGGCATTTGAAAAAGGCAAAATGCTAGAGTCCGGCTGGTTGTCCTTCATGCACGCCTGACCTCTAGCACCATTATATAAATTCAACAATGACCTTGTTGGTCACCGTTGATTGTGCAATCCTGTGAACACTTGAATAAAGAAAATCACGCAGGCCTTTAACATAATCAGTGTTCTTGTGCAGTTCTGGCTTCTCTCTGTGTGGCATTTGTATGTTTCTCTCATGTCAGAGTTTCATCCCGCGACTCAAAACATGCTTGTTACAATACTTGGCTTGTACAGATATTGTCCCACTCGGACAATAAATTAAGACCTTTAGCTTTTTTTAACCATTTTATTGACAGTATACCGAGAGCTTTATCGAGTTGTTTTTGTCATTTGTGTGCAGCCCATCGGCAAGACAGAGCCAGAGGAGGACACTGATGCAAATATTACTGGCACCCAGGATGGAAGTAGGGCATTGTGTGTTTCGAAAGTATTGAGGGGATTCTTTTTCATTCCACAATATGCCATTGTGTGGTCAGGGGTAGCTCTGTGTGGTTTACCCAGGATGCATTTGTTCTTCAGCAGGAGAGCTTGTGGCTCATTACAGCAAACCCAGGCCCTCTATAGTGAAGTGCTACAATGCTCTATGTGTTGTGTTGTTGAACCAGTGGCGACATCAGTTGCATTGATGTTGTCTGAGTTAGTCTGCTGTCAGCCCACAGCCTGCTTAAACGAGATGTTTAGAGGCACTGAACTCGTGAGTGCAGCAGAGGTGACTGAGGTTTCTTTTGTATTTGTTTAATAGACTCAGTATTTTTTTAAGACTGTGATTGAAACAACGCTATGTCATTTTGAGCTGTGATTCTTTTCATTTTTTTTTCACTGAAATTTGACCAGTTTGTGTCTTTTTTAATGATCTGATCTAAACTTTACCTACATTTCTATTCATTAAAGCACTGTTAATTCAGCACCAGTGATGGAGCTCTCTGACATTTTTTGTGGGTTAATAGCTACTTTTGGCCACCTTCAAATTTTGAATCTGAATGTTTTCAGAAACTTTGGCCATTTATTTGTGACAAAAGGGAATTAATTGATTTTAACACTATTACATCTATATTACAGTACTTACTTCTAACCTGCTGAACAGTAAATTTTTCAGAGTTACAGTGAGGAAAATAAGTATTTGAACACCCTGCAGTTTTGCAACTTCTCCCACTTAGAAATCATGGAGGGGTCTGAAATTTTCATCTTAGGTGCATGTCCACTGTGAGAGACATAATCTAAAAAAGAAAAAAAAAAATCCGGCAATCACAATGTATGATTTTTTTAATAATTTATTTGTATGTTACTGCTGCAAATAAGTATTTAACAACTGTGAAAATCAATGTTAATATTTGGTACAGTAGCCTTTGTTTGCAATTACAGAGGTCAAACGTTTCCTGAAGTTTTTCACCAGGTTTTCACACACTGCAGCAGGGATTTTAGTCCACTCCTCCATGCAGATTTTCTCTAGATCTTTCAGGTTTGGAGTTTCAGCTCCCTTCAAAGATTTTCTATTGAGTTCAGGTCTGGAGACTGGCCAGGCCACTCCAGGACCTTGAAATGCTTCTTACAGAGCACCTCCTTAGTTGCCCTGGCTGTGTGTTTGGGGTCATTGTCATGCTGGAAGACACAGCCATGACCCATCTTCAATGCTCTTACTGAGGAAAGGAGGTTGTTTGCCAAAATCTCGCAATACATGACCCCATCCATCCTCCCTCCAATACGGTGCAGTCGTCCTGTCCCCTTTGCAGAAGAGCACCCCCAGAGTATGATGTTTCCACCCCTATGCTTCATGGTTTTCTTGGGGTTGTTCACCAGAGACCAGAGAGCTGCGTGTCGTCACTAGAGAGCTGCGTGTCGTCAGAGCGAGCTGCAAAAAGTTTGTACCTGAGTTTTTAGAGGTGGTGTTTGTAGTTGCCATATGCCACGCCGGTGTTTGCCAACCCGGACAGTGGGAATACCACCTCAACCTGCAACTTAGTCCCGCGACTGGACGGCAACAACGTCCGAGGCCCGCCCAACGTGGTGAATTCACAGAGGCCGCGCGCTGCGTCATTAAAGCCACGCGTCACGAGTGCCGCTTCCCCGAGGCCTCGTGCAGCCACCGCAGATCCATCAGCGCGGAAACACTGAGGCCGCGCGGCACCAGCGCAGTGCAGATCCATCCCGGTGACAAACAACGCAGGCTGTTAACATCGTCAAGCTGCCCATAAGCCGACCATGGGGCCTAAGAAGGTTCTGACAGCGGAGGAAGGTGACGATATTAAAAAATCTCTGGACTTTCTATCAGAGGAGATTTCTGTTGTGAAGCAGCAACAGAAATCAATCATGGATCTGGTGGAGGAGGTGAAGGCATTACGGCTCCAGAACGCTGAGAAAGACCGGCGTCTGGTGTAGCTGGAAAATAGAGTGGCTGAATTGGAGCAGTACACCAGAATTAACGACGTCATCATCACAGGTCTTCACATCAAACCACGGTCCTACGCACGGGCGGTAACAGATGAGAGCGGAGAGGAGCCCAGTGAACAGGAGGTCAGCTCTGTGGAAAAACAGGTTGCTGATTTCCTCCTATCTAAAGGTATAGAAATGGATTTAAATAGCATTGAAGCGTGCCACCCTCTGCCCCGGAGAAATGATGGTGATAAACGAACCGTCATCATGAGATTTATCAACAGAAAACACAAAACAGCACTGTTAAAACAAGGAAGAAAACTGAAAGGGACAAACGTATTCATCAATGAACATCTCACCAAACGGAATGCCGACATCGCCAGGAAAGCACGCTTCTTAAAGAAACAGGGAAAAATCCAGCACACATGGACTTCAAACTGTAAAATATTCATCAAACTGAACGGATCACCAGAACAAGCAAAGGTTATGGCAATAAGGAACATCGAGGAGCTGGACAAATATGAACAATAGGTATGAGGACTCAAACACATCACAGCACCATGATGCAGACTGGAGCTACCCACTCATCCACATCATCTACACCCGGAGACAAGAGAGACATAATGAGTAAGGATAATGATCCGTTTATTTCTGCCCAGGAGCTCTGTCTAGATACATTTAATTATAATAACTCTGCTAACCACCCCTTCGAATCTGAAAATGATCCTGATACCTTTTTCAGTGAGAATATTGTGAGACAGTGCAAATATTTTACAGAAGAACAATTCAAAAATTATAAAATCAATGATGAAGATTTTTCAATTATACATTTCAACAGCAGAAGTCTTTCTCGTAATCTGTCCACTATTAATGATTGTTTGAAAACATCCAAAAAACGTTTTTCAGTTATTACAATTTCAGAAACATGGTTAAATGAGGATAATAAAGATCTGGTATATCTTGATGGTTATGAATTGTTCCTGGTTAATAGGCAGACGAGAAGGGGCGGAGGCGTTGCATTGTTTGTAAGGTCAGATTATAACTGTAAACTCATTAACAACATGTCATTTACAGTGGACAACATCATGGAATGTGTTACCATAGAAATTACATCTATAAACTCCAAAAACATAGTTGTTAGTTGTATTTACAGAGCTCCTGGGACAAATATTGACACCTTTGAAGACATTATCTTAGGAATGTACAACACAATCAACAGAAATAAGCATTTATTTGTCTGTGGAGATTTCAATATAGATTTTTTAAACCCTCACAATCATCCACAAATCACTTCATTTATAAACACCTTGTATTGTTTAGGACTGTTTCCAACCATCATTCATCCTAGCAGAATAACTATGGACTCAACAACTCTCATTGACAATATTTTAACTAACGTTATATCCGGTAATCTTAGTGGGGGACTACTGGTCAGTGATATCAGTGATCACTTGCCAGTTTTCTCAGTCTTTGCATTGGAGGGTTGTTGTAAGTATCGAAGCAATACCAAATTCATGAGTAGAAAAGTAACACCTGAAACAATTGATAATTTAAGGGAGGATTTATCAAGTCAGAATTGGTCAGATGTTTTTGTTGATGATGTTGACAGGTCATATGATGCTTTCATCTCCATTTTTTTCCAGTTTGTATAATAAACACTGTCCATTTGTTGACAAAATATATAGAAATCAATATAGCAACAAACCATGGATAACTAAGGGGCTTCAGAGGGCATGTAAAAAGAAAAACGTACTATATAAACATTTCATAAAACTACGAACTAAGGAAGCTGAAAGTAAGTATAAAACATATAAGAATAAGTTAATCAATATCATGAGACTCAGTAAAAAATATATTATAATGAGTTACTTGTCAAAAATAGAAATAACATCAAAAACACATGGAACATATTAAATGAAATAGTAAAAAAGAATAGAGTAACTAGAGATTATCCTTCATTTTTTCAGAGTAACAACTATATCACGATTGATAACGACGAGTCTATTGCTGAACACTTTAATGAATACTTCGTTAATGTGGGTAAAAATCTTGCCAGTAAAATTGACTCATCAACTAATAACTTCTGGGTAAATAATTTAACGTTTAACAAATCTGTTTCAATGTTCATTGGTGGTACTCATGAAAGGGAAATACTTGATCTGGTTCATGGTTCAAAAAGTAAGAAATCGACTGATTTTAATAATTTGGATATGGCTTTATTAAAAAAAGTTATTGATTGTATAGTAAAACCGTTCAATTATATTTGCAATATGTCACTAAGTACTGGTAAATTTCCTTCTCAAATGAAAATAGCCAAAGTAATTCCTCTGTTTAAAACTGGTGACAAACACACATTTTCTAATTATAGACCTATATCACTCCTGCCACAATTTTCCCAAATTTTGGAAAAATATTTGCTAAAAGATTAAATGATTATTTACTGAAGCATAACATCATTTGTGAAGAACAATATGGATTCAGAAGGTCTCGAACTACATCACATGCTTTGATGGACTTTGTGGAAAGTATAGCAACTGCAATTGACAATAAACAATACACAATAGGTGTTTTTTTTTTATTTACAGAAAGCGTTTGACACAATTAACCATGGAATACTATTAATTAAACTGCAGAAATATGGAATCAGAGGTCTGGCATGTGAATGGATAGCTAGTTATTTACAAGGCAGATTTCAGTATGTTCAGTTCAATAATACAAATTCTGAACTCAGGGATGTCACATGTGGGGTGCCGCAGGGCTCAGTGCTGGGTCCTTTGTTGTTTATAATCTGTATAAATGATATAAGTTGGGTGTCGAGTTCACTGAGATGTGTCCTTTTTGCGGATGATACAACTGTGTTCTGTAGCGGTGAAAATCTTGAACAGCTTCTAGACATAGTGGAGAAAGAACTGGAAAAATTTAAGGTTTGGTTTGACGCTAATAAGTTGTCACTCAACCTTGGGAAAACTAAATGTATTATATTTGGAAATAAACAGGCACCCAAATGTAAAAATTTAACTATAAACAATAAGGAAATTGAGTTAGTAACAGAATACATTTTTAGGTGTTATAATTGATAATAAACTTAGCTGGAAACCACATATAAATTATGTGAAATCAAAATTGTCAAAAACTATAGCCATTCTGTATAAAGCCAAAGACCTACTGCCGCAAGAAGGGTTACTTACTTTATATCATTCTCTGATGGTACCATATATGACATATTGTGTTGAGTCATGGGGAAACACTTACAAATCAAATACCAATCCAATATTCCTTTTGCAAAAACGAGCCATACGAATCATCTGCAATAAACAATATCGTGAACCAACTCATTCTTTATTTGTGTCTTTAAATGTATTAAAATTCATAGATTTGGTCGATTACATTACAATTCAAACTTTATTTCGAGCGAAAAACCAAGCCTTACCGAGACATGTCCAGAGTCTGTTCCGATTGAGGGAATCCAGATATAGTTTAAGAGGTTGTGCAATTTTTATGAAACCATCAGTAAGAACAAATGTAAAGGGTTTTTGTGTGTCTGTGGTTGGGGTGAGGAAATGGAACAAATGTTCAACAGAGGTTAGAATGAGTAGTACCTTAGTAAGATTTAAGAAACTACTCAAAAAGAACATCATGTCTAAGTATCACAAAGAAGCAAATATAATTTGATTTATATGGAATGTTCAATTTATAAGTGGGACTCATTGTATATTTGAATGTGTGGGTATGTATATGCGTATGTAGATATATAGATATGGGTAGGTGTATATGTATATGTATATAAGTGACTGTGTATATGTATGTATGTATATATTTATGTTTGTAAAGTATATAAGTATGTATATAGGTATATATGGCACAGCCCAAGCAGAGGGTCACCCCCAAAAGCCTGGTCTGCTTGAGGTTTCTTCTTTATAGGGAGTTTTTCCTCACCACAGTTGCCTAGTGCTCGCTCTGGGGGTTGGTAAGGTTAGTCCTTACTGATGTAAAGTGCCTTGATTCGACTTTCTTGTGATCTGGTACTATATAAATATAATTATAAGTGAATAGTATATTGATGTGTATGTCTGTGTGTCGACATGTAGTAGTGAATTTGTATTTATGTAAATATGACTGATAAGAATTGTTGGACTTGTACGAGCAGGGGTGGGCGCTAATAAGCTTTGCTTCAGCCCACACCCTTTCGGACTCACTAGTTTTGTCTGTGTTTGTTTGTGGAATTGTTCATTTTTTTCTATTTGAATATTTTGTGTGCCGAATAAAAACTTTGTCACTTTGTCACATATCCTGTAAACATGGTAAGTGGAGTTGACTCCAAAAAGCTCTATTCTGGTCTCATCTGACCCCATGACCTTCTCCCATGCCTCCTCTGGATCATCCAGATGGTCACTGGTAAACTTCAAACGGGCCTGGACATGTGCTGGCTTGAGCAGGGGGACCTTGCTGCCCTGCAGGATTTTAAACCATGACAGCATCACGTGTTACTAATGTAATCTTTGTGACTGTGGTCCCAGCTCTCTTCGGGTCATTGACCAGGTCCTTCTGTGTAGTTCTGAGCTTTCTCAGAATCATCCTTACCCCACAAAGTGAGATCTTGCATGGAATCCCAGACTGAGGGAGACTGACAGTCATCTTGTGTTTCTTCCACTTTCTAATAAATAAACGTAACAGTTGTTGTCTTCTACCAAGCTGCTTGCCTGTTGTCCTGTAGTCCATCCCAGCCTTGTGCAGGTCTACAGTTTTGTCCCTGGTGTCCTTAGACAGCTCTTTGGTCTTGGCTATGGTGGACAGGTTGGAGTGTGATTGATTGTGTGAACAGGTGTCTTTTATACAGGTAACAAGTTCAAACAGGTGCAATTAATACAGGTAAAGAGTGCAGAATAAGAGGGCTTCTTAAAGAAAAATTAACAGGTCTGTGAGAGCCAGAATTCTTGCTGGTTGGTAGGTGTTCAAATACTTATTTGCAGCAGTAACATACAAATAAATTATTTAAAAAATCATACATTGTGATTTCCGGATTTTTTTTTTTTTTTTTAGATTATGTCTCTCACAGTGGACATGCACCTAAGATGAAAATTTCAGACCCCTCAATGATTTCTAAGTGGGAGACCTTGCAAAACCGCAATGTGTTCAAATGTAACTGTATAGCACTGTATAGCAGTCCTAGTGAAATCAAATTTTTTTTACAGTGTCACTGTAAAAAAAAAATTACTCTTATGAAAGTTGAACAACTGATTTTGCACCATAATAGAGTTGATTTTACTCTGTGATAGAATTTATAGGACTCTGTTTGAAATGGAATCACATTTACTTTTGACATAGTCAGTTTGCTTTCAGGGATAACTTGTATGCTCCAGACATCTGAGTTTGGTCCAAACCAAAATCCAAGATGTGACATTTGCCTCATACCATGGTCCGGACAAAAGGACCAAAAGAAGTGGTCTCAGTCTGGTTCAAACTGAACCATAGTCCAGTGCCTTTGAAGTGTGAAAACATTTTAAATTTTACTCTGCAGAATGTGTTCAGTATGTTCTGTCTGCTAACTGGTCTTTTTAAAGATACACACACCTGTCCAAAAATATATATTTCTTGGTTATATAATTAATTTTCAATGTGATGATTCACATTCATATATCTCAGCAGTAACATTCATGTCATTGGTTTCTCAGCCTCTGAGATCTGGAGACCTGGAAGAGTTTATTGAGTCATGAGGTCTCTGGTCAGCGGTGTTTGGCGATGCAGATATCTTTGCACTAGAATGAAGATCCAAGCCTTTAGGGTCCTGGTGCTTCCTGACTAACTGTATGGCTGTGAGACTTGGAGACTAACCAGTGATGCCTTTGGTACTAAGTCTCATCAATCCAACAGTTACTTTAGGGAACATCAGCTACAACATTTTGGCTGTGTGGTCCATTTCTCTGTGCATGATCCAGCGGCTGGACAACACCAAGGACACACCCACGTTTCCCTTGCTGCAGCAGACACATGGTTACTTTTGGGAGGTGATGATTGCTCAGTAATATGCCTGGGTGGGTGCCATCCAGCACCCAAGGCGGTTCAGTGGTGTGGTGGATCCGGTGACACAAGGCACCAGTGCATGCTCCCAGGCCAGACCAGATACTTTCTTGGTTTTATAATTCATTTTCAGCTCTGTGATTCAAGTCATTGCAGTTTTGAGATTGCAATGTTAAGGTGCAGTGTTACACTCGTGTTAGCTCTAAGAGTTGTGGTCTATCAAGAGTGTTTTCAGGCTTGATCTGGAATAGGATCCAGTGCCAAGTCCTCTTTAAGAGGGATGTATAGGATTTTTGTGGATGAATTTGCCTTTTACTGTATGTGCACAATATGCAACATTCATGTTCTTCTTTTCTGCTCCAATCAAAGAGTAAAACAAAAAATGTTTTTTGTCTATTCCAGACTGTGACACAACCTCTGTCCTTCCAAAGGGTCCTTGACCACTGATTCTTTCATTCCTCTCCATGTGGTTTCCAATCATCTCTCCTCTCAGACAGTACTTCTTTTGTCTGCTCCCTTCATTTGGTGAAAGCACTTGCCGCGTCTGCAACTTCTGGAACCCTCGAGGCTCTGAATGTCTAAGATGCCTTGGTAGAAACCAGATCAAGAACTATGGAACAATGTTAGTCAAGCATAAACCTCTTAATGTCTCCTCTGTCAACCACGGACCCACACAATGCCTTCTCTCTGTACCTTCTTCCAGCTCTCAAACCGCTTCTTAGACTTGCAAATCTGGTCTTTGATGTTGCGCTGCCTTGCTTCTTTTGTCAGAGAGAGGGAGCCAAGGAGGAGGGAAGCATTGCACACAGCTGTTGAAGCCACTTTAATTCCCTTATGTTGCATGGGTTAGCCCTCAGTGACCTGGCAAGGATGCTAGTCTCTCTTTAACTCATTTTGACTTTTTTTCTTTCTTTTTGTCTCATTGCAGTTCAGCTTTGTCTACTTGCCCCTCTTACGCTTTCATAGTCTTCTTTTTCAAAGGGCAAAGTAATCTATACCCTTTGTTTTCTGTGCATAAACGTGTTTCTCATTTATTAGGTGGCTAGCTAGCTTCCTGGTCCCAAAATCCCGACACTCGAAAAGACAGCCATCATTTTTTAGCTTACATCAACCATCATCTACGAGTGGATGCAGCTCAGCAAGCTGTAACATTATTCTTACTGTAAATGTCAATTTTAAAATTTGAATTCACATGATTTTCAAGTTTAAAAAATTTTCATGTTATAAAACCGTAGTTACATCTACTTTCCAGTGTATTAGTCAGTTTATATCTTATTTGTTTATTTATTGTTACTACTTTGGAAGGTTCTATGACTTCTACTCTGGTACGACTTACATACTAAAAATAAGAAAAGGAAAAAAAAAATCACTTTTGTTTTCATAACAATAATAATAATAATGACTATTTCTATAGAGCTTCCCCAGGAATCAGCGCATTAAACAAAAGAAACTCCAACAACAATAGTATGCAACAAGAGCAATCAGAGATTTTTGACGTCCGCCAATCCGGTTCAGGATCAACTCCAAAATTCAATGGAGTCTTCCATGTCCTAATATCTATTTGTGGTGAAAATGTGGTGAGCATCCCTGAAGTAGTTTTGATGTAATCCTTCGAAGACTATATAAAGTGAAACTTGATCCAGAATCCGGATCCAGTTCCAGATCACCTCCAAAATTTAATGGGTTCTTCCATGGTCTAGTATCTATCTGTGGTGAAAATTTCATCAAAATCCATGTAGTAGATTTGACGTAATCCTGCTAACAGTCAGACAGACAGACAGACAGAAAGACAGGCAGGCAAATAAAAGCCGACGATTTTATTACATCCTTGGTGTGCGTAAAAAAATCCCAAATTTCTGAGCTGATAAACAAATCAAATGGCCTCACATTTTTATTGTAGCGTTTCCAATGCTGTGGGTCAGCAATATGTGTTCGTCTGCATTAAATAACATCCAATATGATGTCCATTGCACATTTATTTGTCCATCTTGCTTATTTTTTGAATTTAGAAGTTCTTATGGCACACGCTGCAACCTGAGGACTTCCTGCATAAATCCAATTTTCACTTCTCCGTTTGTCCATCTGACATTTTCTGCTGTACAAAATCCATCAAATAATGTACAGTGTGTGGTCCATCACACATTTAGTTGTCCATCTTCCTTTTTTTGGAATTTAAAAGTCCTTATGTTTAGTAACAGCACATGCTCTGGTGTGCACATGTGCCACACTGAAGTCATGCCCTTTGTTAAACTCGCCTCCAGGGAAACGCTGTGTTAAAACGTGAGCTCCATATACAGAAAAAAAGACTTACACTCTTTTGAAAATTATACTCTGGAAAATATCTTAATTTAAAATCACTTGTGTTGCCAGCTACCATGTGTTTGGCTTCTCGGGACATGCAATTGTTTCAGTGTTGAGGGCCCCATGTAGCTGGAGATGTCCAAGGACATGCCCACATTTCACGTGGCTGCAGCAGACAGATGGTTACTTTCAAGTGGTAAGGCTCGACCGGTTCTCTGCCTGGGTGGTTGCAGTCCGTAAAGCAAGGCAGTTCCATGCTCCCAGTCCTGATCTGTTTGATGCAAATTTTGCTTTGGTTAATATTAGTCTGTGTTTAAATGTCCAAGGTCTGGTTGCTCCTCTTTGGGCCTATTTGTTGCCAAAGTTATGTACATCAACATCTTGCATGAATATCTGCAATTCGTTATTTTAGTCTGACTGAGATGGAAGGCAGGAATGGAAGTGATGGTTAGAAGACCACTGTGGCTATGTCACCCAGTCTGTGCAGCATCGAGGAACACTGATTTTATCTCCACTGTGGACAGACACTTAATTTTTATGTGCACTCATGCACATTCCTGCCAGAGGACAATAGACGGATTGTGGTTACAGTGGCAGGAGACGCTCATTCTGTCTGCAAGAGATGGAGATGGGATGTCCCCCCCCCCCAAAAAAAACAGACTGCTGGAAAGATGCAAGAAGATATGTAACTATGTTTTGCAAGTTCAGCGAAGACTTTGGAGTAACTCATTGTGCTTACTTTAGGTGGACTTGGGGCAACTGTTTGTTGTGATTTGGCGCTATATAAAAAAAAAATTGATTGATTGATTGATTGACTTTTATGTTTTGTTGATTATCAAAACAGTTATGTACAGAAAACATGGACTTTAAAGCAAATGATTGTTTTTCCTCATCTTTTCAACTTCACTAAATGCTTCTCGAAAATGTAAGCGGTTGCTGTAATTTTTTTCAGTGAGGCTTCTTTGCAATCATCTCTTATGGTTCCCAAGATTTTAAGACCTGCCCTTCCTATCTGGGATGAGGCTAGTTATCGCCTTTAATGGAAAGATAAAATGTCATGCATGAACAGAGAACATAACCGAAAACATGGAGCTTCCACAAAGGAGAACCTGCATATTGCTACTCGATATGTAGATTCCGGGTTTGAGATTGTCCTGGATCAAGATTAAGAGCTGGCTTTTAGTGACCACGTGGATGACAAATTTTTGGAGACATTCACTTATCTCATCAGTGACGTTCATGTCTCTGGGTCCTCTGCCTTTGAGATCAAGAGATACGGCTAGGAAGATCTTAAGGAGTCATGAGGTTGCTGGACAGAAGTGTTTGGCGATGTCAATATCTTTGTAGGAGAATGAAAGTCCAAGTCTTTCGGGTTCTGGTGCTTCCTGGTGGTAAGGTTAGACCTTACTTGTGTGAAGCGCCTTGAGGCAACTTTGTTGTGATTGGGTGCTATATAAATGAAAATGTATTAAAATTGAAGATTATGTTTGAGACCTGGGCTAACTAGTGACCTAAGGTGACTGTTAGATATCTTTGATAGGATCTATAGGTCTTGCTGGAATGGCTTTGTGCCAAAAGAATGGCTACTTGGGAAAACCAAGGTGAGGCGTATCTCTTGCATTCTGAGGGAATGATGACATTTTGCCATTTGGTGCATTTCTCAGGTTATGATCCACCCACAGGTGCTTCAGTGTTGAGCATCCCAGCACCTGATTGTTGTGGATGAACCGGTTGTCTGCCTGGGTGATTTCCTTGACTTTCCCCACTCATTTATTCAGGTTTTTCCTTTAACTTGACACCTGCCTGTGTGAGCTCTCATCCACATTATCAGAGGCGTTCCGGGAGTGTTTGCCATTCCGGTGAAGCAATCATATTCTGCGTACCGGGATGTTACGAGTCGTCGTTTTGGTTACAGTTGACTGGTGGCTAACCGTCTCCTACAGGAAACTGTTGTTGTTTTTTTTCTCCTGGGAAAAGATCAAGAAATGGAGTAGCTTGTAGACATGACATCGTGCACATGGTGGAATTTGGTTGGTTGGTTGATTGAGTCACTGAATATAAATCATCGTTCACACAGAGGTGGTTCTGTTGATTCTCAGAAATTGATGCCGCTTCAGAATGTGTCAGAAGAACCATGTTTGGGTTCTGTACTTAGTTCCCATAGAAACCGGAAAATCTCGGTATTTATGAGGTCCAGATCTTGAGATAAAACCACACAACATGATCTGTGAAGTTTGAGTTTTAATGTCGTCATGATGACCATCTGATATTTGGCTTTGTGGGCAGGTGTTACTTATTATCTTCAGGTTAGTCACAATCAAGCCTTTGATTCAAAAACATTTGTCTGAGTGCCATTACGTGCTCAACACGCAGCGGTACCTGCAAGCTTTGGGACATTTAAGCAAATTGGATTGTGGCAAGGCCACTAAACCCAGCGGAAATATCATCTTATCAGACCTTTGGGTTTGTGCACATATCATCTAAAGGTTGCACCACAACAATGTTGAATAGGTCCTGAGGTGAGGTGGCCCTGCAGTCAGTCTACGGACAACAAAGAAACACGGAGCTGTTTCAGTTTGAGTCGGAATGGACAGTCCCATTGTCAAGTCAATTAGATGATTCATCTCTGAGTAAGTGAGATGAATCATCTGCAGCTTAGTTATATTTTGTATTTGGGCAAACAACGTCACTGGTAAGATTCATGTTTATCCAAAGCTGAGATGCAGTTTGGCTCCCAAAAGCACATCAGTTTATATCTCCATAATTGCGCTGAGTAATTACAGGCTGATTAGAGTCATGATTTGAATTGTTTTGTCAATAACAGCCAAGTAACACCAAAAGAATTTGGATGAACGTCGACAGGATGTTTGAATCTGATATCAAAACGAAGATGTTTTGTCTCTTAACTTGAGCAAATCACCGTGACGCTGGAGCTGGAATGGCAGTCAGCCAGAGATTTTAAGTCACATTTCTTTCACACTCAATGCACAACTCTGGAAATGATAACAACATAACAAATGGGCTTAAAGGAGGTTTTGGATAAATTCTTGAGCACAGTTCCAGTTTGCCGAGCATGAGTGCACATATTATCATGCAAGATTTATTTAGAAAAGAGATAAAACCGTATTAGCATTTTATGGATGGGATGTTAACGTGATAGCTAGCTGGGCTGTAAAATGTTTTGCTGAAGATACTGGAAGATTAATAAAATCACATATTACATGTTATCTTTTGGCTTTCTGTAACTGTAATGTTTAGAAAAACCGTTTTCTCACATAAGCACTGGACAGTGTCAGAGAATCGGGTTGTGGAGTTTACTTTGCACACGTCGCATGCAACAGGACGTTGACTGTGAGTGCTCCGTTTGGTTGAGGTGAGGGGTGGCGCCTGGGTAGAGGGCACAGAGGGCAGGCAGTCTGCATAGTCATACCTTGGCGTCGGTTTGGTTGTCTGGCTGGGTGGTTGCCATCCAGAGTCCAAAATGGTTCCATAGTGTGGTGGATGTGGCGATGTATAGCACCAGCTTTTCATGCCCCTGCTCAGTGAAGTTAGGTTTTCACCCCGACCAACACTTCAGGTGTCCGCGTCCATCTGTAAACTTTATGTTTCTGCACAATAACAAAAGCACACTGTCCGTCTGTCTGACTGAAATCGTTTCTTGGTGGTGAATTGAGGGAAGCTAGAGGAAGTGTCCTTTTGAAGATGGAGGTTGTCCATCATCCAGTATAGTTTCCACAGGCACCACCTATTGCACCAGTAATTCATGATCAAAATAATTTCCAGACTTCTTATTACCTCGACCATATGAAACCATTCACCAACTTAACATACTAGCAGGGTATAGTCAATCAATCAATCAATTTTTTTATATAGTGCCAAATCACAACAAACAGTTGCCCCAAGGCGCTTTATATTGTAAGGCAAGGCCATACAATAATTATGTAAAACCCCAACGGTTAAAACGACCCCCTGTGAGCAAGCACTTGGCTACAGTGGGAAGGAAAAACTCCCTTTTAACAGGAAGAAACCTCCAGCAGAACCAGGCTCAGGGAGGGGCAGTCTTCTGCTTCTCATAGTAGTAGTATGCCAGTCTTTGCATTGTTCTTGTTTCACCTTTACTTGTTGGGTATTCTTCCAGATTTGTTGCAGCTGCATGATAGACACTTCATCAACACATGCCGTCCCTTTCTGTCAGTCTTCCAGACAATAGCTTGCTCTATTCACACATTGTTTCAATCGGACATTACACATCTATTTTTTTTACTCAGGAGCTGGCAGCTTTATGATACGTCCAAGTGGTATGGGTATTTATAGCTTCTCCAGGTAAGTCCAGGTCCAGACGGGTTCAGGGTTTTAGTCAATGTGTGAAACATGCTACAGTTATTTACTTGCATCCCATAAGTTTTTTTAATCATCTTAGCATGAGATGGGTGTTCCAAAAAATTGGAAAAAGACAAAATGTCTTTATTACTATCAGAGCTGATTTTTACCCTGTGCTCTGACTAAGCAGGGTATTGTAATCGGGCCTGTGTGTGTGTGTGTGAACAAGATAACTAAAAATAAAAAAATTTGTAAAAAATTTCAAGACTATTACTTTGGCAGTCATCTCAAGATAATTCATTTTTGAAGAGGATTAGACAAAGAACAAGTTCAACAAAAACAAGGTGCAAAAAATACATTTTCTGCTATATGTCCGCAACTAATAGGGCTCCAGAGATGATCTCAAGTTTATATCGCTCAGCAAAATCTTTGTGATTTACTGGTATTTAAGCGGTGTCATGATGAAATCACCAAGAAGTCATAAAAGGAAGTTTTTTTTTTTTCAGAGCACGCAGGGTTTTTGCATAAGCTCTGTGACTCCTTTCATTAGTTTCTGTTTGGTGTTCATATATTTTTTGAGATATAAGCAGCCAATTTGATCTCCTGAATCACAATCGTTTGATTGGGAAGGTTAAATCAAAAGGTCAGATACAAGCTACATTCCTTCACCTGTCCTTTGGTATCTATATATTTTTGCCCCTTGCATTCTAGGAGCATACCTTTTGACAACCTTTTCCTCATAATTGTATACCTCAATCTTCCAAAGCAAGGTCAGTTTGAAGGTCAAGGACAAAACAAAATCTGAGTTGCGAAATTGCAAACCACCCCTCTCCATATGTAACAATATTGCATTTGTAATTGCAGACATATGGGAGGCATCGCATTAACAAGATCTTATGAGTGAATGACAGACTCATGGGTGGACCCCAGTCCTCGAGGTTCCATGATGCTTTGTGGCAAGAGCTAAAAAAACTATGTCTTGGTGGCATTTTAACTTGTTTTTTCATAACCCAAACTTAGTTTCTTGTTATGGCTTTTCACCTTCAGTTATACACTACCAGTCAAACATTTGGACACACTTTCCCATTCAGTTGAGTGGAGGTGGGTTCTGAAATTGCTCAGGCAAGATCAAATTTATCAAAAGTCAAACACAAGGTCAAGGTCATTGGCTTGAAGGTCAAAATTTAAATATTTCACTCTGATCTGCACAGAACCTGGAACTCATTTGGAGGTAAGTTCCAGAATTTCTCAGCATTTTCAAATTTGCACATACTCAGTCAGTGAGGCCAAGGTCATGTTTGCCTGTCTCTATATTGGCCTACACCGCTGAGGTCATTTTTGCTGATTTAAATCAAACTTGACATATCATGGAAAGTTGACACCGGAATTCAAGGAATTTGATTTTCAAATGTAACGCACACATGCGTCCATTCCAGAATTGCCCTGGAAAGCCACAGGCCATTCAGTTTGGTGAATGTTGTGGTCAGTGAGGTCAAATGTCTGGGCTCTGTCACACCTTGATGATTTAGCCAGCGTATGCCGACAGCCCTGTTTCCACCAAGTGGTTCAGGTCGGTACTGCACGGTATGGTACGGGTCAGAACGGTTAAGTCTGGCTTGGTTTGCATTTCCATCACCAGCAGAACCCTTTTGTTTGGCAGGTGGAACACTTAAATTTTGGCGAACATGTCATTGAGCACGGGTATGCTGTTGCGCAGCGCGTCTTCTCCACACGGAGGCCAAACAGAGTAACTTTATTTTATTTTTGTCTTGGTGGATCATGGGATTTATTTTCATCGCATGCAGAATGTTGAAGAATTGACGTTTTGACCGTTGGGGTTTTTCTGTAATTATTGTATGGCTTTTGCCTTACAATATAAAGCGCCTTGGAGCAACTGTTTGTTGTGATTTGGCTCTATATAAATAAAATGAATTTGATTTGATTTGATTTGACTGATGTCTGCGGTAAACACTGACATGAATGAATGAGGCGCTGTGACTGTTTCAACTTTTAAAATAAGTTAATTATCTTGTTGTGGCGCAAAGAGCCGGCGTTCTCTGGTTCAGGCTGAGAAACACACCTGGAGCAGAAAAACCACAGAGGGATTTCTTTAAAAAGACTACGTTTTTTTCAGCCACAACAAGAAAATAAAGTATTTTCAGATGACATTTTCCAAAATCAGGAAGCTTTATGTGGATAAATTTTCCTCAGGCTGTGATGATGAATCCAACTGAAACGAACAGGTAAGATTAAGACTTTATATTTACTCCATGTGAATGGTTTTAATATTTGAAACAGTCTGTTTGCATGAGGACTGAAGCTTTTGAAGCAGTCAATGGACGTATTTCGACTTCATGTGTTAACAATCGCATAACTTACCTACAACTTAACTACAACTTATGTCCCACATGTGCAAATCGTATGAGACATACGCAGGCATATGTCAAAAATATTGTACATGCCCAAAATTGTTTGAGGTACTCGCCATATTAGGACGTATATTAGCGTGCTTTTAACTTATACAAAATTTACCCATAACTTAATAGACATACGCCATTACGCCAACATATGCCCATAAGAGCAGTTTTTACGTGTTAATATTAATAAATCTCAGGGTCCAGACGGTATCAGCTGTAAAGTGCTGCGCACATGTACCGATTCACTTGCTTTTCCTTTTCAAATGCTGTTTCAGCAGTCAGTAGAAACAGGATTAATCCCAGCTCAGTGGAAACAGTCTTTGATTGTTCCGGTACCAAAGAAAAGCAGGCCCAAAGAGATGAATGATCTGAGACCTGTCGCATTAACCTCAGTGCCTATGAAATGCTTAGAGAAAATTATATTGAAACATCTGCTTAGTGAGGTAGCACCATTTTTGGACCCTTTCCAGTTTGCCTACCAGCCAAGGCGGGGAGTGGACGATGCACTGCTGACCATGATAAACAGTATATTTGAACATCTAGAGGAGCCTTACAGCTTTGTAAAGATTGTTTTCATTGATTTCAGCAGCGCGTTCAACACCATCCAACCCCACCTACTGGTGGACAAACTGGTTAAGTTAGGTGTTAACCCAAGACTCATTACATGGATTAATAACTTCCTGTTAAATCGTACTCAGCAGGTTAGATTTAATTAGGCCATCTCATCCGCTAAGGTCATTAACACGGGTGCTCCCCAAGGATGTGTGCTGTCTCCCATACTCTATACACTTTACACCACCGAGTGTCGTGCTCTTGCGACTACACACTCCTACTTCAAGTATGCAGATGACACTGCCTTGGTGGGGTTTTTGAAAGCAGGGGAGCTGTCAATGACCAGCTTTGAAGAGGAAGTGGGGAGCTTCATAAAATGGTGCTCTGACAATTTCCTTAATGTTAACGTAAGCAAAACAAAAGAAATGGTTATCGATTTTAGATAAAATTTTAGATTTTAGATTCGATTGTAGTGCAGAAGAAGTATCAAACACTGTCATCAACAACACATTGATAGAGAGAGTTAACACCTATAAATATTTGGGGGTTGAAATTGATGATCAGTTGAGATTTGACAAATGTGCCGTTTTTAAGGTGAAGAAGCTTCAACAAAGAATGTTTTTCCTAAGAAAATTGCGTAGTTTTAGTGTTGACATCTACATTTTAGAGTTATTTTATAAGTCTATACTTCAGAGTGTCTTGTCCTTTGGTCTGGTCTGTGTCTTTGGTAGTATGCGTAAACAAGATCAGGATAGATTGCAACGTATTATTAAAACAGCTAGTAGGATAATTGGGTGCAATCAAACATCAGCTGCTCAGCTGTTTCAAGATATCATACTACAACAAGGCTGAAAGTATTCTTGCAGATATTACCCACCCTTTACATAACAGATTTCAGTTAAGACAACGTGGTAAGGGGAGGCTACTACAAAGGAAAATAAGGACAACCAGGTTCAGCAAGTCATTTGTTCCCTCTGCAATTAGAATTGTTAATGAAAGACACAGTTCTCAGCAGGGGACTTGACACTGTAGTATTGTGTGTGTGTGTGTGTGTGTGTGTGTGTGTAGCAGCTTAGCTGTGTGGAGAGGAGCCAGAGAGGCATGGGGGAGGGGGTGTATTTATTTGTCTTTTATTTATTTATCTGTTTTTAAGTTTGTCTATCTTGTCTGAAGTTGTTTGTATTATGCGCACCTTGACCATCTGAATTTCCCTTCTGGGATAATAAAGTTAACTTTGACTTTGAGTTTTTAATATGGTCGGCATACGCTGGCTAAATCGTCAAGGTGTGACAGGGGTGTCAGATTGTTGTAGATTTAACTGTCTTCATGCCCACTGGTACTATTGCCTAGTAATCAAAAAACAAACATGTCTAAAACATTGTAAAATGCATGTGGTTGCAGTAAAACCATGTTCAGTCTCAGACTTGAGACACTGCACAAAGATTAATCGGAGGACGACGTCCTCTATGAATTGTTGGATTGGATTAGATCTCATCTTCTCTGGGACGTTTCTACTCTTTCCAATCTCTGTTCAATTAAATGTTTTTCGTGTTAGGCTGAGATGAATTCATGTGCATGAAATCACCACATGTGGCCCGCTGGGTTTTCTCAGTGTCACGAGTTGGATAAGTCACTGAGAGGCAAAACAGCTTCTTATTTTTCATTCTTGTTGTCCTACGTGTCCAGTTCATCTGTGTCACTGCTGTTTTCTTTTTCCTTCCACTGCTTGACTCAGAGCAGTGATGAATTAAAACAAAAGAGTCCGTTGCTGTTTGAAGTTTGAGGACAGACGTTATTATGACTTCTCCTTTAAAGGTCAAGTTGAGCCACAGGCGTGATGAAGTGCACGGAGAGCGCGAACAACACACGAGTTAAAGGAGAGAGAACTCTTGAAATAACAAATCTCTCTTTGCTGATGATGCTCAGGGAGAGCAAGGCTGTTTCACCGCTGCACCATTTTGACCATAATTGCCATCAAGCCAGTCTCACTTTAAATTTCAGAATTCGGACAAAAGCGACAAATGTGAGGTGGATTTTAAGTCAAATGCAAATTAAAGCTAATTGTCTCATAATATGTCACGTAAAAGTAGATAAAAATAAAGAACAGCCAAAAGAAATTATTTTCATGAATTGTTTTGAGGAGCAAAAAAATTACAGAATGAGCCGAATGTTTTTTTTTCTTTTCGGGATGTAGTGGTGAGCAGGCTGATGGAAACCAACATGTTAAAAAAAGTTCACATATGAAGAGTCAAATAAACATGTCCTTTACGACAACAAATCTTAAAACTCCTATCAACGGTATTCTAAACAATAATATCACAGCCAAAAGCTCATTTCTGTGCAGTGATTTTAGTCTCATCCTGTACAGAGAATGAAACCACACTCTTTCTCCCTCTGTGTTATAATCTGAGTTTTTTTTGCACCCAATGTGTATGCACAGCTGCACCATCTGTGCATACACATTGGGCTCATGTAAGCCCCACCCTATGAAACTGTTGCCCCTCCCCCACATTTATAAAGCAACAGTGGCCAAGTGGTTAATGCGCTTGGTTTCAGGGTGGAAGGTTCTGGCTTCAAATCCCATCCCTGCCACATTTCTCCATGTAATGTGGAGTTGCATAAGGAAGGGCATCTGGCATAAAACCTGTGCCAGAATCAACATGCAGATCCTCCTCAGATCTGCTGTGGTGACCTTGAGTGAAAACAAGGGAGCAGCTGAAGGGACTTACTTTTTTTAGTGACCACCAATGTAACATTCAAGACAGCGAGGGTAGCAACTTTGCAGAACCCCCCCGCCGCCTTTCGTTTTTGTGCTTGTGCATTAAGTTAACCAGTATATTTTTCCAAAGTTTTTCCAAGAGGATGGTGTAAACAGAAAACACAGCAGGTGTTGATATGCCAGTATAATTTTTAACATTTGTGCTTCCACACAAATGCAGGATATCCGTGTCATCGCATGTGCGGTACTTAAAGTGAGAATGTTGTTGTGGGTTAACCTTCTCCACCTGACTGTTTATACCATGGCGCCATGTTCCTTGTGAGTCCTGTAGCTATCAAAGATGGAGACTTGGGAAGTTATGTCATTTCGACTCAGCCGGCCGGGAGCAGGGACAGTTTTGAAGAAAGTGACTCCGTGCATTGATTAAGCGTGTTATTGTAAAGAAATCTGTCTTCAAACAGCGAGGAAAGACTGCAGCAGAGAGAAACATAGAAGGTCCTGACCAGGGTCGCCTTGTGCTCTCTGACCCCAGGAGTAATTTGTTTTTCTTTAAACAGATTGGTTAAATGTTCCTCACGGTGAAGTGACGGGCCAAAGTGTAAATCTTCAAAAATGCTTTCCAGTGCTTCAGTCTGGCTCCTCTGGGAGGGTATTAAACCCGTCCGCCCCCCAAAGCCTCCCAGCTCTTTCTCACAGTCTGTCCCACTCCCTTCATAACTGTTGAAAGTTTGTAGTTGTGTTGTCAGCGAGGCTGACTGAGAGTTCACTCAGGTGGAAGGTCAACCATACTGCCTCAGGAGAAGCGAGGACTTCAGATCTCCGTTCGTATTTATGATTCCGCTCCTGTGTTTTGACCATAATCGCATGATCGCACTCACGTTGTTTGACAAATGAGTTATCTTGCCATGCAACACTCACCTTCCTGGATAGACAGTCTGTGAATGACCTCAGTGCAGCACACATGCGCATCAATGGACATTTGACTGCAGGTATTATGATTTGTTTTATGGTTTCCATGCATATGAGGTGTATGAAGTGTTGACCAAAAGCAAAGGCCACAGCGTTTTGCACTTACTGAGACTTCAGTTGAAACAGACAATGTAGTACAGATGGTGGTATTGTGATTGGTCAATAAAGATGTCACTTAAAACACCTCCAGACTCTAATGAATCAAGGCAAGGACACCAGTGTAGAGAATGACAATGATGGTTTGAACAGGTTTTATTGCCCAACAATTAATTAGCTGAACTACAGCAGCAAACATGGTTGACAGGAAGGCTCAGACTTGTGTCCAGTACCCAATAACCACTCCAAAAGACTTTCAATGGATTTAGTAGTAGAATTGTTCAAAACCAGGAATTGTCATACCCCAGACTCCAAAGGAGAAGGCTAAAGACAGGAATCTGGAATGGCAGCAAGAATCGATGACGAGATCAGTAACACTGTGACCAGAGCAGAAAAACAGCAGGCCAACACAGAAGTCCAGAACAATAGCAAAAGTCAGTAATGTGGAGTCATTAAATGCTGTATCAAGAACGTTAGAGAGAAGGAAGGGATCTAATACAGTCTGGCAACCAGGAGATGTTCTAATGGCATTTTTAAAGAATGCCATGCAAATAGACCCAGAACTATGTGGACACACGAACACGGAGATCAACAACCTGGAAGTCAAAATTAACATTGGAGAATGAATGTGCTACACAAAGTAACATGGCTCAGCTGCACACGAACTGTCACTCAAAGTGACCACAGCCCTAATTATGCCTAAATTTATGGCTTAAAATGTCTTACACAGATGAGTTATTAAAAAAAGTCACATCCATGCAGTTGGCACGGTGAGGAAAATGAACTAAAGGGACAAAACCATTTTATTTATTTATGACCAGGCTGGAAACATGTTTATTTTTCCTCTAAAGTTGGACATTTTAGCATGGGCTTCTGTGGCAATTTGCTCACTTTTTGAGTCAGTTTCAAGCATCCTTTCAAGGAACTGCAACTTTTTTCTCTCTTCTGGGTGTCTTCATATTTGACGGCCAGAGGTTGGGGCTTGCTATTTACACTTTTGCTGTCTTCTATGCTGCGTTTTTTAGTGGTGTCACTGCACACGGTTTTGAAGGGAAACTGGGGAGGTGGGCAGACCCTCAATTGATCACACCAGCATGCAGTGCTGTTGTAGCCCACCTAGGACTTGAATCATCCTTCAGAATCAGCTTCATGACATTCATTTCCCATAAGCCCCCTGGCAGCACCCCTGCCCTTCCCAGAATGCACCGCGGTGCCAGCAGAGTTCTGCCATCTCACAGCGCATGTAAACAGTGGCTAGCAAGGAGGTGGATGGCGTTGATTGAGCGAGTTCACGGGCGATTATGATGATAACACGTTCTCTCAAGTTGAGAGAGTTGTCTAGAGGAGGTGTAGCACCCGTGATGGACTTTTGCTGTGCCCCGATGTTGTCTTATTGTCCATACTTTACGAGGTTTGTTTACACTGTGAGTGCTGAGCTCCTGACACTGGAACTCTGCTGAAACAGACCTCTCGCTTGAGTCATGGACCGCGAGACTTCGCGAGATTCACAACTGCGAAACAACGAATTCCAGATTCAGATGCTGGAATGTTAAACGATGCCTAGCTAAAAAGAGATGGGTCAAGATTTCACATTTTGGTGATATTTCTAATCCTGTTCTTTTTTTTTCTTTTTATTAAAGAAGGTTGATCTCCATCTGTCTGAAATGATTTGGACAGAATGACTGATGTGGATGTAGTGTTCTGAGAGCTGTGATCAGCTTCTCAACAGGGCAGACACGAACCTCTCTCTGAGAGAGGACAGAAATGATCACCTGTCTGTGGACTGACACATCTAATTACCTTCTGTAGTACTGCCACCATGTTGTAGCCCAAAGTGTTATTTGGAAAATCCTGTAAGATATGCAATATTCACCACTGTAAATCATTTTGAAGGTCAGAAGATGCGACACAGTTTGTTCTCGTCTTTCCCTCAAAGCCTGTGTTTACACCCAGCCACACACATGGACATGCTCCACTTTGGAGTGATGGATACGAAGCTGAAAATGTCGAGAGCCAAACTATCTGCCTCTTATTTAGATACATCGAGAACAGGGCCTGCCACATCCCACCACACACACACACACACACACACACACACACACACACACACACACACACACACACACACACACACACACACACACACACACACACACACACACACACACACACACACACACACACACACACACACACAAAATGAACTTCCACATCAGCTGTTTTCCACCAGCCAGTTTATTGTGTGCAACCTTCCATTTTTACTTGCAGCAGCAGCAGTGAGTCTGTTCAGCACCAGTAAACAGGAACTTTGTTGTTCTTCTTCTCCTACCGAAATCTCCCAAACAAAGAATCTTGTTGTTTACTTGACTTTTTGCTCAGGGATAAATAAAGGCTGAGAAGACTAACATCTGATGTCTGGTCTTTTGTCTCTATTTTTGTGTGTTCGTCTCATTTCTATCCTGCAGCTGCTGCACATCTGCATCGAGGGTTGGGGGAACTGGCGCTGGTCGGAGGCCTTCAGTGTGGACAATGTGGGGACTCTGCTCAGGACCATTCAGTACAAAGGACGCACCGCCTCCCTCATCATCAAGGTGGTGCAGCTCAGCGGCATCCAGAAACAGGTGCAGTTAGCAGTTTAAGTCCCAGGATTTCAGTAAAAATAAAAAAAAACACATATGAGTTTGTAGAAAGGATTGTATGCCAAAGAGAGACTATTTTTAGGTCCTCATATTTCTCTTCACACAAACGTCATGAAAAAGTTTCTTCCACAAGTGCTGGTTTTTACCCATCATTTGGTTTGTTCATTACCAGGGTTACTCAAAAACCTATAAGCCACTTTTCATATATAATGCAGCAGGTCTGATCCAATGGCATTTCCAAGAAGTGAAAAGAAACTTGAAAAGAAATTTCATATTAACACACACACACACACACACACACACACACACACACACACACATATATATATATATATATATATATATATATATATATATATATACTAGTAATATAAAATTTTGTATTAATCTTTTTTATTTACCACCAATTCAGACCCTTTAAATATTGTCTCTTTTTAATACTTTTTATCAATTAAAGCATCAGACGGTCTCATATGGTCTCATATTGAGTTACATGGAGCATGCACATAATGGGAATTGTGTTAATTCACACATTTGTGGAAATATACAGTATAGTTCACAGCTTTCGATACCCCATAACTCTAGAACATTCAGTCATCTATGGTCCAAACTACACCATTTTGGAATCTCTATGATCAGATGAATAATGTAGCAAACCTTAAGCATTTTTAAACGATGACACCTGTGTCATCCTTCCTTCACCTGCCTATAGCTGCCATCCTGGGAGGCCAACTTACATTTTTGTGAAGGCCACAGTATACTGAAGCTGGATTGTGTTTTTTTAGGCCTCTTATGTGGAAACAAAAACCTGCTTGGCCCATGAACTAAATACGCTGCCTTTCTGATTACCCCCTCAGTGTGGCATGAAGATTCAGAGAGGACAGAACACAATAATATCACTTACGCAGCATCATAGTTCTGCACCCAGTTAGTCTGTTGGATTAATCTTTACTCAGCTAAAAAGTGTTTTGTTTTGTTTTTTCATGTTCTGTAGTGGTGAATTGTTTGAATTTAATTTTTTTTCACAGAATACAAATGCAGAAATGCTGTCAGATTGAAACAGTGACATTTTGTTATGTAAACAGTGTCGAGTGTCACACACGTCTCCCTCTCATCCTCCAGACAAAACACAGGCAGCCTCCCACATTCTTTCCTCAGTCTGTCCCAGACGCTGCTTACATCTTGTTTTTATTGGATTCAGTCACTGGGTACGAACGTTGGTCACATCCAATTCACCGCACATAGCCTCAGACCGGGACAGCAGCTGCCACCACAGACAGTACATACAGCATGGGTTTGGGCCAAAGGGTTCATCCCTAAGTACCACAGACTGCTGCACCATCTCCAATTGTCTCCAAACCTTCTCATCTTTTTTTTTTAAATGATAGCCTCTTTATTACACTCACTTTGTGATTAGTTCCATGTTTCTTATTTCTCTACATCTTTATCCCATGTTTGTGTTATGTCAAACGGGGTAGTGTACCCAATGGTTGAGGAGTTTAAGAGGGACACTTAAGTCCTCTTCTGCAATTGAGAATCAAACTCAGCCACCCTTCATTTCATGCATAGGTTATTCTAACAATAGTTGATTCAGTTGACAATTGATTCATCAAGATTTTCAGTCCAGAAAAATGTTTCCATTGGTGATCCAAAGACATCTGGACCTTTTTAACCCTCTGGACTCCAAGGGCATGTTCTCAGTTTTAACCTGCCTTTCAATAATTCCCCCTTTGAGGTGCTTTCTTTCAGTATAATGCCCATGTGTTACATGCCACAATGTTCAGTATCAGCTTCAATCTCAGCTTTCTGAATGTGAGACATATATTTGTCTGGAAGACTGTGAAAAAAGATATCATTTGGCTCTCAATAAGAAAATATGAAATGTTTGTTTGGAAATTCTTCAAATTCTTAGTGGATATGGGCACGTTTACAAAATTAAAAAGCTACCCAAAATATGTCACAGGAAGTCACAAATATATCTCGATATATCCTATTTAGAAAATGTTACTTACCACAGAAAGAAATCAACAAAAGCAGAAATGTATATGCTATTGGACTCTGATGCATTCATCTATCTAAAAATCACTTCTGAATGTGGCCCCACACTTTGTCTTGGAGGGGACAAAATTTTTAACAAAGACAAATCATGTTTTTGTTTTGTTTTTTGTTTTTTTCCCCTCCTGTCTGCATATATAGTAATGGTAAATGCCACACTGGCAGAACCATTTATGTACATTAATACACATATATGCAGTTTATTCTTGCAAGACAGATAGTATGTAGTGCGTGAGTGAACGTGGTGTGCGTGTGTGACCCCCATCCGCCCTTCCCGATCAGCCTACACCATCCTTCTCAAAGCCAACAGACAACTTCTATTAGGAAGGGCTGACCACCAAAACAACACGAAGACAGACAAGAACAAAAGACAAGTGCTGAAGGCAATAACAGTGAAGTGATGAGAAGTGAGACACCAAGGAGACAGGGCTCCAACCATACAACTTACCAGGACAAACAACCACACATAAACAAGCAGTGACAGCAACAGTCTGTTGTCTAATTAGTGAGCATCCACACTCTAATCTAGAACACCAGAATCTTGATCCCCTGGAGAACACCCAAAACCGAATTGTGGTGACGGCCACAAACTCACAACCATCCACGCACAGAGACCCAGATCACAGCGAAATATCCGATCACTACTGTGGCTGGTGTG
The DNA here is from genome assembly GCF_902500255.1 of Thalassophryne amazonica. Lineage (NCBI taxonomy): Eukaryota > Metazoa > Chordata > Actinopteri > Batrachoidiformes > Batrachoididae > Thalassophryne > Thalassophryne amazonica. The sequence goes on from NC_047109.1 coordinate 12,128,627, forward strand.
TTGGGCCAAGACAAACTACAGAACTTTACCATATGACGTGGACCATTCCGGCACGTCAGAAGCCATACGGCCGGGCGCACGCAACGATGGAAATGGGTTCAGGATGCAGGGCCCCAGGAGAAACCAGTAGAAAAAGGACCGCGGAAAGGCACAGGAGGCAGGAAGGGCAGCCACCAGAGCCACTGGGACTGCCTGACGAACCACCAAGGGAATGGCCCGGTGGCGCCAGAATGCACCCCCATGCAACATACACTACACTGTTGCAAATATGGGTCAGTCATTTTGTAAGGTAACTGTAAAATGAATAAATTTGGAGTCGTTTTATCTGTTATGTTTTTGGAGGCTTATATTAGAGGGGACATGTTTTAGCAAACTTTTCAAGTTTCCATATCACCACTAGCATTAAATAAATTAACAAGATTGGATTTGCAGATACCGAAGAAGTACTTTTTATATAAAATATAATAATATAATACTGCCTTTTATAACTTACTTTTTTTAACACGCAAATTTACCGACAAAACAGGCATATTTCCAGCCACAACCTTTTAACAAATCATGGTAGAGCTTAGATAATGGGCATGATTATTCATCATGTGGATCAGATGTACAAGTAACTAATATTACTGAAATAAGCTAAAGAATCTAGTCTCACAGTTTCACTATTAATAACCATTTTTTCCACTGTGTATCCTTTTATGTGAAAATGCCCATATATGGTTTTGTTCACCTGGACAATTATTTTGGTGTTAGAAATAGCTTTACCAAAGTCTTAAAACGGCAAAAGTAGTGTAATCAATCATCAAAAAATATTTTAAAACAATATATATTAATTTCAAAACTAAAATTGTAGCATGCAGTGCAGGAGCCCCAGCTAGTGGGTCCTACATGGCAGAGATCTGGAACATTCCAAAACAGAATATTTGTTAAAATCTTGTAATTTCAGGAACTGGTTGAATGACATCTCTGTGACATTCCTTCACTGATCTGTTAATAGAAACATGATGAAAACCGCACCTATTAGCCTTATCAGTGTTCCATTTTGGCACCGTTTATCCAAAATACATAATCATGCTAAACAGCAAATGTCAGCTGTGCTCTGTTTGTCCTGATTGAAGTTGCACGCACACATGTACACACGCACAGCTGCTGTAAGCAGGTGGTTTTAATTTGACAAACAGAGACAGTGGCTGAAGACATTAAAACCACTAAACATTTCACTCATGGTACCAACATTAAACTTAAGTCATTCATGGTAATAGCAACAGGAGACTTATCTAAACTGGCAAAACCAATTGAGCTACAAAAGCACAATCAATCAATAACACTAACAACACTGTTAAACTATTCGTAAAATATATAAAATATTAGTCCTATCAACGTTCTGTTTTGGCAGCATTCATCCTTAACCCAAAATATATAAGCAAACGAAGTGGTAAATCTCAACTATCCTCATTGTCTCTGTGATCGAACGTACACGCACATACACACGCAGAGCTTTTTGTCTTTTCCACATTCTGCTGCAAGCAAGTGTTTCTAATTTTAGACACAAACAGAGTCGTGGCTTATCGTACCAGTAACAAAAATGAACTAACTAACTAACCTGACTAAACCAACTGAACTACAAAAACACAATAAATCAATAACACTAACAACACTGTTAGACTAACATAATCACAATAACAACATTTAAAACCTCAAAACCCTGAACTCCCATGGTGCATTGCAGCACAGCATCCATTGTTTATTGGTTAGCTAAAATTGCTCATTTCTCCAAAAATATTTGTCCTGTCAACTTTCCATTTTTGCATCCTTGACCCAAAATACATTAGCATGCCATACGGAAAACGTCAGCTCTCCCTGGTTTTTGCATGATCGAAGCCATACACACGCGCGCACACGCACAGGCCTCTTGGGATTTACAATATAGATTATTCTCTAACTGCTTTTGTCATTCATGGTGGTGCTGACAAAAATCCGTCCTGGTTGAATTTAGTTTTCTTATTTCTAATAATTTAAAACATTGATTCAGTTCATACATTCAGGACCTTGTATCTGCCACCACACACAATGCAGCACGATACAGGTGTCATTCCTAGTTTCCTTCCAGCTCACTTGCCATTTCCACACCCAGCAATCCACAAACCATAAATAGCAAGTACATGTTCATTTGTGTATCTGTGGGTGTACTGGTCTTAAAATGTGGTGTGGTCAGACCCAGTGCTGGTGGAATGCTGTCATAAGGAGGCAAAAAACAATTACGCCCTAACCCATCAAAAACCAGATCCTAAAGCCAAGCAGGGAGTTGCTCTGGTATTTATGGGGTGCAATATTCAGACTCACCTTGTATTAGCAGGTTCATGATGCACTTGCACTCTGCCTTTATTCAAAACAAAACTGAACTGATAAGATGAAATAAAAATGATCACTAATAGAAAAATGCAAAACATCACCTTACTGCTTCATTGCTTCACCTCAGGGAGCATTGGTGGCCATTAGTGCACTCTAGCACTGGACATTATCTCACTTAAATCAGGAATCTGTGTCATGGAACACAGAGGCGTGGCATGGACAACTGACTGACACAAATGCAGACTCACAGACTGTGGCATAGAAGTAATCAAAAAAGGCATTATCTTGAAATGAATGAATGAATAAGTTTTATTCAGTACGCACATAAACAAAATATCAACATAAAAATCTCTTACTAACAAAACAAATAAAAAAAATAGAAGAAAATATAACAATAACTCAAATGATTTCCCAGTTAGGTGCGGCTGAAAGGGCATGGGCTGAAGCAAAAGCTTATAAATGCCCATCCCCTACACCAGTTACTATACACATTTAAATACACTCAAAACAAGGTAACAATCAGAAAAATAATGTAACTGAACAGAACAATCAGTAATATGATGTGCAAATAAACAAAAAAGAACCACAAAAACAGTTAGCCTAATATAGCATACTATAGTAAGAAATTACATTGTTTTTATAAAGTCTTTTAACACCTACCAATGTACCTGATGATTTAATACTATCAGAACAATTATTCCAGATTTTAACACCTTTTACAGAAATACAATGACTTTTAACAGTAGTTTGAATCTTTCTTCTCTCAAATATCAGTGTTCCTCACAAATGATAATGGACTCCTTCATTTTAAACAACTCTTGAACGTATAGAGGTAAACGTTTATTTTTAACTTTGTACATGGTCTGTATCATAAAATAATCCACCAAATCTTGAAATTTCAAAATATGCAGACAGGCAAACAATTGGTTTGTTGGTTCGTAATATGTTTTTTTTTTTTTGTTTACTTATAACTCTTATAGCTTTCTTTTGTAACAGAAAAACTGAATTTGTTTTTGTTTTATATGTGTTTCCCCAAACCTCAATTCAATAGGTCATATATGGGACAAGTAATGAATGATATAGCATGACCATCGAATATTGTGGGAGAAAATATTATGCTTTATCTAAAATTGAAATAACTTTTGAAATTTTGGATTTAACATAATTTATGTGAGTTTTCCAACTTAATTTATCATCAATAAAAATGCCAGGAAATGTAGTTTCAGATACAATTTCAGTTTCAATATTGTTCAATGATAAGCTTCTATTTAAATTCCTCGGTTTATTTCCAAATATCATACACTTTGTCTTACCAAAATGAAGTGACAATTTATTAGAATCAAACCAATATTTAAAATTTAGTAATTCCCTCTCCATCATTTCCAAACGTTGTCCCCTCTACCGAACACAGTCGTGTCATCAGCAAACAAAATACAGCGCACAGAGTTTGACACCAAACTTATATCAATAACATACAACAAAAACAGCAATGGCCCACGGACTGTCCCTTGGAGCAACCCACATGTAATCCTCAATAATTCTGAATTTGTCCCTCCAAAATGGACATACTGATACCTATTAGATAAATAACTAGCCAGAGGTTCAGGCAGAGGTTTGGTATACAGTTTGACAAATAGCCAGGTGGACGTGAGGTAGAGGCGTGGTCCAAAAAACATGCAAAGTTCAAAAACAGAGACAAGTTCAAAGGCTGAGACAAGAGCAAGGTCCAAAACCAAAGCGGGTGTCGTCAACCGAACGGTGCCCCCTAAAAATTAGTCCACCCTGCCTTCACTGCGCATGCATCATTTCAGACCACAGCAGGACGTCTGAGACCGACTCTCTACACCCAAAATGATCAAAGGGAATAATGTGATTATTAACCATCAGATGACAAAGTAAAACCTGTTAAATCACTCTAAAGTCAGTTTTAAGAAGAAACAAGGCTGTTTTAAGCAGAAACGAGGCGATAATCGGTGAATCATTACTGGCGCTCCAAAATGACATAGGCACAGCAGCAGCACATCAGTCTCAGACGTGATGCTGTGGCGCTCTGAACGGTCCCCCATCTTTTATTCTGAAATAATGCTGAATTTATGTGGAAATGATTGTTGTACAAAACCTTCAGATATCTGTCACTGAGATAGATGATGACTGGAGTGCAGGTTTAAGCAGAAACAAGGTGATAATCAGTGAACCGTGGGTGACGCACAGAAATGATGCATGTGCAGAGAAGGCAGGGCAGACCGATTTTTAGGGGGGACCGTTCGGTTGGCAACACTGGTTCAAACATGGCTAGGCATAAGAACAATGACGGAACTAACAAATCAAATCAAATCTATTTTATTTATATAGCGCCAAATCACAACAAACAGTTGCCCCAAGGCGCTTTATATTGTAAGGCAAAAGCCATACAGTAATTACGGGAAAACCCCAACGGTCAAAACGACCCCCTGTGAGCAAGCACTTGGCGACAGTGGGAAGGAAAAACTCCCTTTTAACAGGAAGAAACCTCCAGCAGAACCAGGCTCAGAGAGAGGCAGTCTTCTGCTGGGACTGGTTGGGGCTGAGGGAGAGAACCAGGAAAAAGACATGCTGTGGAGGGGAGCAGAGATTAATCACTAATGATTAAATGCAGAGTGGTGCATACAGAGCAAAAAGAGAAAGAAACACTCAGTGCATCATGGGAACCCCCCAGCAGTCTAAGTCTATAGCAGCATAACTAAGGGATGGTTCAGGGTCACCTGATCCAGCCCTAACTGTACGAGGTCTATTAGAAAATAAACCGACACTTTTATTTTTTTTTAACTATATGGATTTGAATGACATGCGATTACACCAATCATGCTTGAACCCTCGTGCGCATGCGTGAGTTTTTTCACACGTGTCGGTGACGTCATTTCCCTGTGGGCAGGCCTTGAGTGAGATGTGGTCCCGCCCTCTCGGCTGAATTCCTTTGTTTCACACGCTGCTCGAGACGGCGCACGTTGCTTTATCAAAATTTTTTCTGGACCTGTGAGGAATATCCGAGTGGACACTTCGAGAAATTAAGCTGGTTTTCGGTGAAAAGTTTAACGGCTGATGAGAGATTATGGGGTGTTTTTGTCGGTGTAAGGACTTCCCACGGAGCGGGACGTCATGCAGCACTTCCAGGCGCCGTCGTCGGCCTTTTTCGACGTGAAAACATCCTAATTTAAGGCTTAATTCACCCAGGACGTCGTGAGAGAACAGAGAAGATTCAGAAGAGGCCGGCATGAGGACTTTATGCGGACATTCCACTGTTTAAGGACATTTTTTAATGAAAGACGTGCGCGCAAATTCGCAGAGTCATTTCCGTGACAACTCGGCAAATCTGTGTGCGCCGCTACAGGAAAAACACCTCCGTGTTGAAAACCATTTGTAAAATTCAGGCGGCTTTTGATGGCTTTCAACAAGTGAGTAACTGAGAAATTGTTTAACAGCTTGGGCATGTTCCAACTTGCCCGTTTTCCAATGGAGGTGTTTTTCCTGTCGCGACCCCCCGCGGTCGGGTCCAGCCCGACATGCGACTCTGCCCGCACGTTCTTTCATTACAAAATGTCTGTTAACAATGGAATATCCGAATAAACTCCTCATGCCGACTTCTTCTGAAAGTTCTCTGTTCTCTGACGACTTACTGGGTCAACAGAGCCTGAAATGTGGAAGTTTTCAACTTGAAACGGCGAGACGCTGCCACCTCGAAGCGCAGATCGCCATCAGGCGCCGTGGGCCGTCCTTACAGCGACACTACCAGACCAAAATCTCTCATCAGCCGTTAAAATTTTTACCGAAAACCAGCTGAATTTATCAAATGGTGTCCACTCAGTTGTGCCTTACAGTTTTGAAAAAATTTTGATCAAACAAAGCAGCAGTCTCTGAGCCATTCCTAAACAATGAAAAAATCGATGAGAGGGTGGACGACTCCTCACTCAAAGACTGCCCACAGGCGAATGACGTAACCGACAGGCGTGAAAAAACTCTCGCATGCCCACGAGGGTTCAAGCATGTCTGATGTAATCACATGTGATTCAAATCCATATGGTTTTTGAAAAAAATAATAAGGTCGGATACTTTTCTAATAGACCTCGTAAGCTTTAGCAAAAAGGAAAGTTTTAAGCCTAATCTTAAAAGTAGAGAGGGTGTCTGTCTCCCTGATCTGAATTGGCAGCTGGTTCCACAGGAGAGGAGCCTGAAAGCTGAAGGCTCTGCCTCCCATTCTACTCTTACAAACCCTAGGAACTACAAGTAAGCCTGCAGTCTGAGAGCGAAGCGCTCTATTGGGGTGATATGGTACTATGAGGTCCCTAAGATAAGATGGGACCTGATTATTCAAAACCTTCTAAGTAAGAAGAAGAATTTTAAATTCTATTCTAGAATTAACAGGAAGCCAATGAAGAGAGGCCAATATGGGTGAGATATGCTCTCTCCTTCTAGTCCCTGTCAGTACTCTAGCTGCAGCATTTTGAATTAACTGAAGGCTTTTCAGGGAACTTTTGGGACAACCTGATAATAATGAATTACAATAGTCCAGCCTAGAGGAAATAAATGCATGAATTAGTTTTTCAGCATCACTCTGAGACAAGACCTTTCTAATTTTAGAGATATTGCGCAAATGCAAAAAAGTAGTCCTACATATTTGTTTAATATGCGCATTGAATGACATATCCTGATCAAAAATTACTCCAAGATGGCGATGATAATTATACAAAGGATGGAACAAAAACAGAGCACAAGTCAAAAAGAACAATGAACTGGCAAATACATGGGTGAAAACAGATGGCATAAATAAACAGGTGTAGGTATAAATAATAGGTTATGGACAGCGAGACACAGGTGTGGGAGAGTGAGCAGGAAGAAGGTGTGGCAAACAAATGGGACATGACACACCCAGACCAAACCCTAAGCACAAGACAAGAGCGTGTAGTCAAACAAACACAAAGCAAATAGAACCTGAATGAATCATAAACCCAAACATGAATACAAAAAAATGCAAACATCCACACATGAAATAATTCCCCCCCCATGAAAGGAACAAAGGAACAAACTAGGAAAACAAAGGTAAGACCAGCAAAGAAATCATCTATACAAAACTCAGGTAGAACTCAACAAGTGACTAGAGTATAACAAACAGATAATCAAGGACCAGGGCCAAACAGGAAAACAATGAAAGGGAAAGAGGACACAGACAAGGGGCAGACCATGACAATCTGGCTCATTCTGGATCTTAAAGGAGATCACAGGCGACCCTCCCTGATAGCTTGATTTCACACGTCTAATTATGTGACATGTAAATTGCAAATATGAGTTGGACATGTCCCAACTGTACTTGCACACTTAGGACTGTTGATTGTCAAGATAGGACCCTAATTTAAGTAAATCCTATATAATCCGCGGGGCCCATTGGGGCCGGTGCTTATATCTGGAGTCCGAAGCAGCTGAAAGTCTGCAACTCCCCCAGGCCAGAGTGCCAGTTCAACTCAGGTTATTTTCCCAACCAAAGCTAGTACCCATTTATAGCTGAGCGGACTGAGACAATGCAGATGAATTGTCTTGTCCAAGGACACAGACAGGTAACACAAGCGGAATTAGAACCCATATTGTTAGCCCAGCTCCGTATAATCACTCATTCAGTCAGTCAGTCAGTCATGCGACACTTCACTTTTTTAGCTAGCTTGCTTCAGTTGCAGTGGCCTGACTCTGATCAAACGTGGTATATGCATTGCACAAGGTGACAGCAAGAAGCCTACTGACCGTGGGGTCAAAAGATGAAATGACACGGAGCCTACTTTAAAAATATCTTATGATCGCAATAACTTCTTTCCTAATTGGTAGACTATCTCCAAGCTTGGTATGTATGTTAGGCAGGGTGAGCCCAAGAAGCCTGTTGTCTTTGGGGTCAAATTGTCAAATGTCAATGTCACTGAAGCATGCCTTGTAAAAATCTTGGAAGTGCATTAACTTATTTTTTATATGAACTGCTGTCTATAAGCAAAAAATTTACGTCTAATCACAGAGATTGTCACCTTTAACCTTGTCCTGCAGGTAATCATCTGTGGACGGCAGGTGATGTGCAGCTACCTGACCCAGGACATTGAGCTGCGGGTTGTACAGCACTATGTGGGGCCTGACAGTCAGACGGTGGTTAGAGAGCACTGCGACTGTCTGGAGGCTGGAGCCAAGTTACCTTCTTATGTGCTGGAGGACGCAGAGATGACAGAGCTTTGTGTGCGTGCTCAAGGAGATGAAGAGTGGTCACAAGATGTTCAGCTGGAGAGTAGAGACAAAGACAGCAACAGCAGCAGCTGTATTGTACAGGTACAGACGCAGATAAATCGCAGATAAGTCTCAGGCTGATGATGACATTCATCAGCATTAAGCTGCCTGTAGCCACAATTTAGCCAATTTTCAATTTCAATTTATTTTCCTTTATATAGCGCCAAATCACAACAGAGTTGCCTCAGAGCGCTTCACACAGGTAAGGTCTAACCTTACCAACCCCCAGAGCAACAGTGGTAAGGAAAAATTCCCTCTGAGGAAGAAACCTCAAGCAGACCAGACTCAAAGGGGTGACTCTCTGCTTGGGCCATGCTACAAACATAAATTACAGAAACAATTCACAGAACAATTCACGGACGAATATACAAGAATTGCTGTTGGTGCACAGGACAGGAGGGTCACCAACACAAATACAACTCCCATCTCTGGATGGAGCTGCACCTTAAACAGAGAAAAAACAGAATCAGGCATCAGGGGGAGGTGATGGTCTAGTGGTTAAGGTGTTGGGTTTGAGTCCAGAAGATCATGAGTTCAAATCCCCACCTGACTGGAAAATCACTAAGGGCCCTTGGGCAAGGCCTTTAATCTCCTATTGCTCCCGGTGTGTAGTGAGCGCCTTGTATGGCAGCACCCTGACATTGGGGTAAATGTGAGGCATAATTGTAAAGCGCTTTGAGCGTCTGATGCAGATGGAAAAGTGCTATATAAATGCAGTCCATTTATCAGAAAGACAAAAAATACTGTATAATTTGCCAGCATTAATCAACAAGAAAAACAGAAGAAATACTAAGGTGATCGCCGGCCGCTAACCCTAAGTAAGCTTCACTAAAAGACCCAGAATTTAGGTTAAGTTGAGGCCGCGGCCCGCTCCAATTACTAATAACATGAATTAAAAGAGTTTATGTGCATGCTGAATAAAGTCTTTTTGGAACTTATTTTCAAAAAGACAGACTGAGCTGGTGCTTGTTCAGAACAATTTTCCATGCGAGTAGATGGCCATTTTACTAAAAAACCTTCCCAAGCTGAATGTCTCCAGTCTGGTTCCCTGTGTGGAGCCCTCGGGGTGAACTTGCGATTTTACCCTATGGTCACATTAGCTACAAATGAGGGGGACAAGCAGTTGGCGTTTGTCACTTAATGGTCCTTCCCGGGCGTGGCCACGTAGTGATTACGTGCCCTTAATGTAAACAGTGACAGATTATAAAGGACAGAAAAACTCTTGATTTGACATTGATTTGTTTTTTTCGTAAATAAGCTGTTTTGGAGCGTTTTCTGGCATCTTGGTTTATTTTGTGCGTGCGAGCAGTTAACTGACATCAGGCTGTCTTTTTACTTGGATTGGCAGTCACCATGTCACATCATTCAGCATTTGCATAAAATAGACTTATCTATTTTTGCGCCGCCTAGCTAGCGGCATAGTGGGTGTTGTCTCTTGTCACTGCAAAATGGGCGTTTAGGCAGGCAGGTTGTCGCTTTGCTTCTGTTGCTCTGGGGTTTGGTAAGGTTAGACCTTACTTGTGTGAAGCGCCTTTAGGCAACTTTTTTGTGATTTGGTGCTATATAAATATAATGAAATGAAAATAAACTGAAATTGTATCTTAAACAGAGATATCGTTTGGCTATATGAATAAATTCTGAGTGATACTACATTTCTAATTGTAGAATTAAACATGACAATGTTGACATAATTTACAACTTGTCCAGGTCTGTACTACAGATCTGGACAAGTTGTAAATTATGTTTGTACCTACCTACTAAAAAACTCAAACAGAAAAATTGACGAATACAGACAGTTCTCTTCAATTACTCATACGAGGCACTTACAAACAAATCTGTTAATGCGAGTGGTTTGTGCACGATGCCTGTTGTGTCTCAATTGTGGGAGCGATCACTCTGCAGAACTTAGTGAGGCCACAGAGATTTGACTTGGATTACTTTATTGGTTTGACGTCTTTTCGGTTTCCTTATGGCTGTTGAACCGAGTGGACCGTTCTGTTCAGCATGCACTCATTTTTCGACACTGATGAGAGGTGCTCATATTTCTGTTGACCCATGACTCATATGAATTGCTGAACTGATTCATAAATGAGTGAATTACATGGGTGTGGAAAATTGGTGTTCTGACACTAATTATCAATGAATTACATGTACTTCAGCATTGGAGGTTTAATTCATGCATCCTTTGTTGGGCTGCACAGTGCAGAGAGAAGTTTTGATAATCTGCTCTATGTGTCAGTTTGCATAACTCAAAAACTAGTGACAGTTTCATGAGGTAGGGAGTCAGAGTCTTCCTGAAAATCCTCCAGTTGGGGTGGATTGCAAAGTTTTTGAATGAGCTCTTTAGCATGTACAACCCCAAATCAGAAAAAGTTTGGACGATATGGAAAATGAAAATGGGGGAAACAAATATCTTGGATTTACTTGACTTCTTTTTCTTTGCAGACAGTGCAAACCCTAAATATTTTATTTTTTGTGTGATTAACTTCATTTTCATTTGTTAATAAACATCCATTCCTGCATTTAAGGACTGCAACACATTCCAAAAAAAACAAAAAAAAAAATGTTGGGTCGAGGGCAATTTATTCTAAATCTAAGGATTAAATCATCACTGTTACAGCCAGTTTGCAAAAATTGAGTGACCATGCTGGAAGTAGACTAGTGAGGGAAGCCACCAAGACATCTGTGGCAGCTCTGAAGGAATTATAGGCTTCTGTGAATGTAAGTGGAAAAACCTGGAATAGCGGAACATTTTTCTGTTGCATCTACATTGACAGCGTCATGCTTTAGTGGTGGCTTCCCTCACTGGTCACTGGATTTTTGAAAACTGCCTACGTGACTCAGATTCAGTGTACTGTGCCATACCGTTTGTATTTCTTAATGATAGATGTAAATGAAGTCCAAGACATATTCAGCGAGCTGGATTGAGAGAGGTGTAGCAAGACTATTCCACAGAGCGCCGTTCCTTTCCGTTTAATCCTGAATAACAAATTGAGGCATGTTTTGAAGCATCATACTAACTTCTTCTTCGATCTTTGTCAGTCTTGAACAAACTCTGTATCCGCAGTAGTTAGCAAGTTATCATTGGTACCAGATTTGAAATCTAGATCCAATTTTCAAACTCTTCAAAAATTTGATCCCGATCCTCAAACTCTTTGAGGGTACCTTGTATCTTCAGGGTATTTGTAGTCTTAATGGCTGCAATCACTTTCAAACTTCTTTAAACGGGGTATTCGTAGTGACTGTATGGCTTCAAACTTGTTTGATCGTGCTCCTTCTGGGTAAAAAGTTGAAGATGAAGCAGTGTTTGTTGCGGTTCTGGCCAAGGGCGCAGCTCCTTTCTTTCATTTTTGGGCGGGTTGCCAAGTCTGCACTTTATAAGCCAGCCAGTTGCCAGGTCTGTACTTCATAAAACAGCCTGTTATGAGGCAAACCGGATTAAGCCGTTTCATCCTGTTGGTACACTTTTTTGGATCGTGGGTGATCGTAATAGAACGGCACCTTGTGGAAAAGAAGGAAGCCATCAAAATGGAATTGAAAAATCCTTCCCTCAACTTGGGGTAGGTCTGAGAGAGAATTGTTCCACCCATGCATTCCTTACATTGCTCCCTCAGGAGATTAAGGATATTTCAGACATCCACCTGGGACCCCACACGCAACAACCTTGGAGATTAATAGGTTTTAATGACTCCAAAGAGAAACTGTTATGATCTCTATTACTGAAAAGATTGAGTTTGTTGGTTTTATAGTAGAGACTACATACTGGACATAGTACCACACAATCTTACCTCTTCAAACTGAAGAAGCCATTTGGATGAGTGGTGAAAGATCTTGAAGACTGACAAGAAGACCAGATGCTATAGGGTAAACTTTTACATACGTCAATCTAAAAAGAATGACTGGCAGTTACAGATTTCCTTCTGCGCTTGAAGTAACACAAGTCTTTTAACAAGAGGACTGAAGGTGGTCTGTAAATCCAACTTGATGAATGAATCAGTCCCTCATAAAAGTGAATTTTATTATATTTTTTATGTACTTTTCTTGGCTCCCAAGCATAACCATAATTCCGTCACTAAATTTGTTGGTGGACAGAGAGGCACACTCCTCTAGGCTGCCGTAGCTCCATTATGGAGACCCAAAAGTTGATATCACGCACGCTCATATCACACACACCACCATAACCACCGCTGTATCCATGCACATGTGTTCGGAACCGGTTACCGGACCACCAACTGTGACAGGATCCTCTCTCTTTCCTCCATCTCCTGGGTGGCCGCAATGCCAGAGCTTGTATGTTCCTTCTCTCTACTGCAGAACAGATTGAGATATTCCACTCAGATAGGCTTTCAAAGACCTTCCATTCTCCGACCCATAACCCAACCATGTTGAGAGGCAGAAAATACAGTTTATGCTTTTTCATAACAAGGCTAACCACACACAGGAAACACTATCTGATACGTGGGCACAAGGACAGGCTTTGAAGGCACTTTCACGCTGCTGGATTAGTGCCAGATGAATAGTCTTCTCTTCTAACCCTTGTGTTTTTGCTCTTACCTACTTGGCCCAGTGGACTTTTGTTGCACCCTTTGTTATTTCTGTACCTCTCCATCTCATCTATCCATCAATGTTAACACTTACTTTTAGCAGGACAAAATAAAATCAAAAGGTTTTTGATTTCAGCATCTCTATAACCCCAGATATGCTATTAAGGTCTCTGAAAAATGAAAGAAAATGATCTTACCACTCAAAAATACAAGCAAACAAGCAAACAAACAAAACAAAAAAAACTAATTGCTTGTTTTGGTTATTTCAAAATGTGCACCCACATAGGTCAACCACTTCCTCTTTCATTGTTACATGTGCCAGCTGGTTATTTCTCCAATTGTGTGCACTTTGACTCAGAAACGATGGACACATTCTCAGCCAAATTTTGGAGGAAGATTGGGAAAAACTGACAGAATTTTTCATATGATCTGGATCTTACTCCATTTCTTTTCTCTCACCTGGGTTTTAAAAAGTATGGCCTTTTACTGTAACAAAAATCTGTATTCACTAAGTCCATAGAAAGATGCACTGAGTTGAGATGCCATCTGAATCCAAACAGTCCCAAGATATATTCAGGTTTGGTCTTTAGTTAGGAATCAAAAGTCAGACTGCACTCGCGTCAGACGGTGGGAGGAACCGTACTGGTTCTGACCCTGCACTGCACTATTTTCCGACAGAGGCTTGGTGGAATCAGCCACAAGTTTCTGAGTCTTGTACCCTTGCTGGACGCTCAGTAGAGTAATACGGAAGGTTTATGTTTTTAGGTTCAGTCCAAGTCAGGTCTTGGAGCATGCGCTGGTTCTTGGATTCTGGATGGCAACCACCCAGGCAGTAACCACCTATCTGTTGTGCCCAAGTGAAACATGGGCATGTCCTTGGCCATCTTCAAGTCTTTGGGTTCCTCAGCACTGAAGCGCCTGCGTGCTGGATCATTCACGGAGGAACTCACCACATGGCCAAAATATTGTGGCTGATGTTCCCTCACAATGCAAATGATACTCCCTAAGTAACTGCTCGTTTTACACAAAATCATTTCAGTGATAACCAAAGTTCCTCCAAAGAAACCAAGATTTTGGAAAGACCCATGAAAGTGTAATGTTGTTCCAATGGTCACTGCGGATTCAAAACCAAATCTCCTGTGTACTGCTGCTGGTGGGAGGATAGTAGGGTCAAGAGACCCTCAAGTCTTGTGGTTAAAGAAAGAGTAGTTCTGACCAACTATATGAGGAAAGTGGTATTAATGAAAGTCTTTGTTTAGGGGGACAGTGATTCAGATAATCTATATGCAGAATTATGGAAAAAGTTATGAAGCAGGTTTTGAGCAATAAATTGAGAAGTGTGCAAAATGTATTTTTCTTATTATTTATTTATTTATTTAGGTCCTTTTGAGGACCAAAAAATGATTCTAGGACAATAACATGTTTCTTGCCTGCAGGCATTTTCCAAAAGAATCGTTATGTAAAATTAGAGGAAAATGTTATTGAGCAAATTTTCTGAAGTATATTGAACACTGTTAAAAATTGCACTTTGTGGCCTACTGTTACAGCCCTGAGGGCGTGCAGCGATTCAGTTAGAAAGCCCAACTTGTCATGACCAGGACTAAAAATCACTTTGACTCACAGATGTGGCTTTTCATTCTAATTCTGTTAGCACACCACAAAACAAAGCCATTTATTTTAACCCATATGGAAACAGTGTGAACGTGAGGTGATGTGTTCATTGTACCGAGACCCTATTCTGTTATTTACACCCCTTTGCTGTCAGCGTCTAGACATCGTGCTGCTCCAGAGACATCGTGCTGCTCCAGCTTCTGTTTGTGGGTTTGAAGATCTCTGACTTCAGTCCACGCTCCCCTCTTACCTCTACTGCTGAGAATGGTTATTTGTTCTAGACATTTGGCTCTTAATAAGAGAACTTGTTGGGAAAGTGTAGTGACACGGACCCACAACAGGGGGCGTAAATGAACGGACAATGGAAGGAGTCAAATTATAACACTTTACTGTTGTGAATGTCACAACCAAACACAGCAGATTCAGAATGTGCAACAGTCAATTAATAAAGGTGTCGTGTGGGCAGGCTCGACGATAGGAGACGCCCGTCTGGAAACGAACCGGAACCACACGATTTCCACCGCCACCTGAACCCGAGGAATACTGGAGCCGCCAAGTCCCGGAGTCCCCAGGTGGCCACCTTCCTGGCGTGTCGGATCTGGTACTGCTGGCAGAAAGCAAAAGACAGTCAAAGAGTGGGTGTGTGAACACCCAGTAACAATGGTGGGAATGCCACCTCCACCTCTCACTAAACACGTTGCAGTGGTCTCAGATGAAAAGGAGCGCCGTCTTGCACAGCCTCCGCAAAAACGACCGGTTCTCCTGCAAACACTCACAATAACAGATTTATAAATCACAAAAGGCTGAGCGTATTACCTCCAGATGAAGATGATATCTTGGCAGTTTGGTGGAGGTGTCTTCCTGCTTTTATACCAGATGTGATAATTAGTGACAGCTGTCACGGATGATGGGAGACAGCTGTCACCACGGCTTGTTCCTGAGGCGGCAGTGCCCTCTCGTGCCTGAAGCCCGCACTTCAGGCAGGGCGCCTTCTGGTGGTGGGCCAGCAGTACCTCCTCTTCAGCGGCCCACACAACAGAACTGTTTGGACTGGTATCTGAGTCTCACTCGCTCGTTTCCTCCTTTCTTTCTTTTACACTCGATGCCACACGTTTTCACTCATCTGTCTTGTTGTAGTTAATGTTCTTCTTTATTTATTGTTTTTTGTCCTCTGGTATCTCACATGTAAACCTGTTCCACACTCTGATTTCCTCCCCAGTCCGTGTCGTGTGTGTGTCTTTTGTCTCAGCTAACGCTTGAGTCTCCGTATCAGTCATCCATCTGAAGCAGCTCCTCTTCCATATCTCAGCCTCTTCCTCCCTCACGCTTCTTTTCACTATGTTTTTTTTTCTTGCCCTCGTCCTTTACTTTTGACAAAGTGCAGGTGGGTCGTGATGACCTTATCTGAGTGGTAACTGATTTTGGTGGATGAAGGCTATAACATATCTGCTTGCCAAAGTTTCACTCCCTCCTTTCAAGAAGATTGTTTTGTAAAGTATAGTGTATTAAAACTGAACTCTGAGTCCATGGGCCAAGCAGCTATTCAGGACCACTTCAATCAATCAATCAATCAATTTTTTTATATAGCGCCAAATCACAACAAACAGTTGCCCCAAGGCGCTTTATATTGTAAGGCAAGGCCATACAATAATTATGTAAAACCCCAACGGTCAAAACGACCCCCTGTGAGCAAGCACTTGGCTACAGTGGGAAGGAAAAACTCCCTTTTAACAGGAAGAAACCTCCAGCAGAACCAGGCTCAGGGAGGGGCAGTCTTCTGCTGGGACTGGTTGGGGCTGAGGGAGAGAACCAGGAAAAAGACATGCTGTGGAGGGGAGCAGAGATCGATCACTAATGATTAAATGCAGAGTGGTGCATACAGAGCAAAAAGAGAAAGAAACAGTGCATCATGGGAACCCCCCAGCAGTCTACGTCTATAGCAGCATAACTAAGGGATGGTTCAGGGTCACCTGATCCAGCCCTAACTATAAGCTTTAGCAAAAAGGAAAGTTTTAAGCCTAATCTTAAAAGTAGAGAGGGTGTCTGTCTCCCTGATCTGAATTGGGAGCTGGTTCCACAGGAGAGGAGCCTGAAAGCTGAAGGCTCTGCCTCCCATTCTACTCTTACAAACCCTAGGAACTACAAGTAAGCCTGCAGTCTGAGAGCGAAGCGCTCTATTGGGGTGATATGGTACTACGAGGTCCCTAAGATAAGATGGGACCTGATTATTCAAAACCTTATAAGTAAGAAGAAGAATTTTAAATTCTATTCTAGAATTAACAGGAAGCCAATGAAGAGAGGCCAATATGGGTGAGATATGCTCTCTCCTTCTAGTCCCCGTCAGTACTCTAGCTGCAGCATTTTGAATTAACTGAAGGCTTTTTAGGGAACTTTTAGGACAACCTTATAATAATGAATTACAATAGTCCAGCCTAGAGGAAATAAATGCATGAATTAGTTTTTCAGCATCACTCTGAGACAAGACCTTTCTGATTTTAGAGATATTGCGTAAATGCAAAAAAGCAGTCCTACATATTTGTTTAATATGCGCTTTGAATGACATATCCTGATCAAAAATGACTCCAAGATTTCTCACAGTATTACTAGAGGTCAGGGTAATGCCATCCAGAGTAAGGATCTGGTTAGACACCATGTTTCTAAGATTTGTGGGGCCAAGTACAATAACTTCAGTTTTATCTGAGTTTAAAAGCAGGAAATTAGAGGTCATCCATGTCTTTATGTCTGTAAGACAATCCTGCAGTTTAGCTAATTGGTGTGTGTCCTCTGGCTTCATGGATAGATAAAACTGGGTATCATCTGCGTAACAATGAAAATTTAAGCAATACCGTCTAATAATACTGCCTAAGGGAAGCATGTATAAAGTGAATAAAATTGGTTCTAGCACAGAACCTTGTGGAACTCCATAATTAACTTTAGTCTGTGAAGAAGATTCCCCATTTACATGAACAAATTGTAATCTATTAGACAAATATGATTCAAACCACCGCAGCGCAGTGCCTTTAATACCTATGGCATGCTCTAATCTCTGTAATAAAATTTTATGGTCAACAGTATCAAAAGCAGCACTGAGGTCTAACAGAACAAGCACAGAGATGAGTCCACTGTCCGAGGCCATAAGAAGATCATTTGTAACCTTCACTAATGCTGTTTCTGTACTATGATGAATTCTAAAACCTGACTGAAACTCTTCAAATAGACCATTCCTCTGCAGATGATCAGTTAGCTGTTTTACAACTACCCTTTCAAGAATTTTTGAGAGAAAAGGAAGGTTGGAGATTGGCCTATAATTAGCTAAGATAGCTGGGTCAAGTGATGGCTTTTTAAGTAATGGTTTAATTACTGCCACCTTAAAAGCCTGTGGTACATAGCCAACTAACAAAGATAGATTGATCATATTTAAGATCGAAGCATTAAATAATGGTAGGGCTTCCTTGAGCAGCCTGGTAGGAATGGGGTCTAATAAACGTGTTGATGGTTTGGATGAAGTAACTAATGAAAATAACTCAGACAGAACAATCGGAGAGAAAGAGTCTAACCAAATACCGGCATCACTGAAAGCAGCCAAAGATAACGATACGTCTTTGGGATGGTTATGAGTAATTTTTTCTCTAATAGTTAAAATTTTGTTAGCAAAGAAAGTCATGAAGTCATTACTAGTTAAAGTTAATGGAATACTCAGCTCAATAGAGCTCTGACTCTTTGTCAGCCTGGCTACAGTGCTGAAAAGAAACCTGGGGTTGTTCTTATTTTCTTCAATTAGTGATGAGTAGAAAGATGTCCTAGCTTTACGGAGGGCTTTTTTATAGAGCAACAGACTCTTTTTCCAGGCTAAGTGAAGATCTTCTAAATTAGTGAGATGCCATTTCCTCTCCAACTTACGGGTTATCTGCTTTAAGCTACGAGTTTGTGAGTTATACCACGGAGTCAGACACTTCTGATTTAAAGCTCTCTTTTTCAGAGGAGCTACAGCATCCAAAGTTGTCTTCAATGAGGATGTAAAACTATTGACGAGATACTCTATCTCCCTTACAGAGTTTAGGTAGCTACTCTGCACTGTGTTGGTATATGGCATTAGAGAACATAAAGAAGGAATCATATCCTTAAACCTAGTTACAGCGCTTTCTGAAAGACTTCTAGTGTAATGAAACTTATTCCCCACTGCTGGGTAGTCCATCAGAGTAAATGTAAATGTTATTAAGAAATGATCAGACAGAAGGGAGTTTTCAGGGAATACTGTTAAGTCTTCTATTTCCATACCATAAGTCAGAACAAGATCTAAGATATGATTAAAGTGGTGGGTGGACTCATTTACTTTTTGAGCAAAGCCAATAGAGTCTAATAATAGATTAAATGCAGTGTTGAGGCTGTCATTCTCAGCATCTGTGTGGATGTTAAAATCGCCCACTATAATTATCTTATCTGAGCTAAGCACTAAGTCAGACAAAAGGTCTGAAAATTCACAGAGAAACTCACAGTAACGACCAGGTGGACGATAGATAATAACAAATAAAACTGGTTTTTGGGACTTCCAATTTGGATGGACAAGACTAAGAGACAAGCTTTCAAATGAATTAAAGCTCTGTCTGGGTTTTTGATTAATTAATAAGCTGGAATGGAAGATTGCTGCTAATCCTCCGCCCCGGCCCGTGCTACGAGCATTCTGACAGTTAGTGTGACTCGGGGGTGTTGACTCATTTAAACTAACATATTCATCCTGCTGTAACCAGGTTTCTGTTAGGCAGAATAAATCAATATGTTGATCAATTATTATATATTTTACCAACAGGGACTTAGAAGAGAGAGACCTAATGTTTAATAGACCACATTTAACTGTTTTAGTCTGTGGTGCAGTTGAAGGTGCTATATTATTTTTTCTTTTTGAATTTTTATGCTTAAATAGATTTTTGCTGGTTATTGGTAGTCTGGGAGCAGGCACCGTCTCTACGGGGATGGGGTAATGAGGGGATGGCAGGGGGAGAGAAGCTGCAGAGAGGTGTGTAAGACTACAACTCTGCTTCCTGGTCCCAACCCTGGATAGTCACGGTTTGGAAGATTTAAGAAAATTGGCCAGATTTCTAGAAATGAGAGCTGCTCCATCCAAAGTGGGATGGATGCCGTCTCTCCTAACAAGACCAGGTTTTCCCCAGAAGCTTTGCCAATTATCTATGAAGCCCACCTCATTTTTTGGACACCACTCAGACAGCCAGCAATTCAAGGAGAATATGCGGCTAAACATGTCACTCCCGGTCTGATTGGGGAGGGGCCCAGAGAAAACTACAGAGTCCGACATTGTTTTTGCAAAGTTACACACCGATTTAATGTTAATTTTAGTGACCTCCGATTGGCGTAACCGGGTGTCATTACTGCCGACGTGAATTACAATCTTACCAAATTTACGCTTAGCCTTAGCCAGCAGTTTCAAATTTCCTTCAATGTCGCCTGCTCTGGCCCCCGGAAGACAATTGACTATGGTTGCTGGTGTCGCTAACTTCACATTTCTCAAAACAGAGTCGCCAATAACCAGAGTTTGATCCTCGGCGGGTGTGTCGTCGAGCGGGGAAAAACGGTTAGAGATGTGAACGGGTTGGCGGTGTACACGGGGCTTCTGTTTAGGGCTACGCTTCCTCCTCACAGTCACCCAGTCAGCCTGCTTTCCCGGCTGCTCGGGATCTGCCAGGGGGGAACTAACGGTGGCTAAGCTACCTTGGTCCGCACCGACTACAGGGGCCTGGCTAGCTGTAGAATTTTCCACGGTGCGGAACCGAGTCTCCAATTCGCCCAGCCTGGCCTCCAAAGCTACGAATAAGCTACACTTATTACAAGTACCGTTACTGCTAAAGGAGGCCGAGGAATAACTAAACATTTCACACCCAGAGCAGAAAAGTGCGGGAGAGACAGGAGAAGCCGCCATGCTAAATCGGCTAAGAGCTAGTAGCTACGCTAAGCTAGCGGATTCCTAAAAACACCCAAAGTGAATAATGTGTAAATAATTTAGAGGTGATTCAGCAGAAGGAGTGCTTTAGTTAAGGCACGTAAAGATTACACTGGGAAACAAATCGTAATCTAGATAACTAGATCAATCTAACTGCGCAGATTAAACAGCTAACAGATACAGAAAAACACCGCTGTGCTCCGGAACAGGAAGTGATACAATACCGCAGTGAGAGCCAACCACCAGTAGAGGCAAGCAAGACCACTTGTTGGTACTAAACCACACATATATCATGGCCTTTACAACAAATATGGTGACCGGCACAGGGTGGCAGCTACAGCCAGGTAGAGTTCAATGAAGGTTCAGTGAAGGTATTTGGACTATGCATGACTCAAAATTATTGGGTAGAAACAACAATAAATAAATAAATAAATATGATAAAATTCAATTTCAGTTTGTACAGGGGTCAAGTGCTAAAGTTGCCCCCATTTTGGTTAAAAGTGATGAAATTATTAGTTGAGCTAATCCGATTTTAAAAAGGAATAGTTTGCACCATCTGTTATGCTTAGTTTTCACCTTATGGGATAACATACGTATATGTCATAGAATCCAATGGATGTTGACCTTGTTGGCACATTACTTTGGAGACCAAACACAGTCAAAACTGTTCCATTTACTAATACTATAAGCTCAACCAATAATTTGTATCACTTTTTACCACAATTGGAGCAACTTTAACTTTTGACCTCTGGACAAAGAAATGTACTTTTATCCCCTTTTTTGCTGTTTTACCTCATAACTCCATAATATTCAGTTACACATAGATAGTCCAAACAACACCTTTTTGGAATATTTATGATCAGACAAATAATGTGGTGTACTTATCAAATTTTTAAATGTTGATCCCAGTATGACCCTTCATTGAGCTCTAACTGGCTATAGCTGCCACCCTGCGATGGCCACTATACATCTTTGTGCAGACCATGGCACACTGAAGCTGGATTGGAATTGTCAGTTAGCCCCCTTAAATGGCACTGATTAGGTCTAAATTGGCGTCTGGCTCCTGGACTAGCTCTCTTTTCTCCAAAACACTGTCCCCCGGAGTACATGAAGTTCCCAGTTCCTCATAAACTAGACCACTTGTAATGTGCTTTGGCATCACAGAGCTTTAATGAGGAACGAGGGGTAAAGAGAACAAACACCAGTGACACATTAAGAGCATTCAGCCTTCAGTGGGCACATTCTGAGGCTGGCTGTGATTTAACTGTCTTTAATGGGGTATTATCTGGCACTAACGCTTTGTCAGTTGCTTTAGCTGATATTATGTTGCAGAGCTTTGGGGAGACTCAAAATTTAACTACTGGAAAAGGCTGACAAACAAAGTGTTTTAGAACAAAAGATGATCATATGGTTCTAATAGAAGCAGTACATATCCTGTCAGTGTGTGAGAAGCAACAAAGGCATTTATTTCAAATTAATTTTTTAAATAAATACAAATGTAGTATGTTTATGGTGTGTGCGTGTGTGTTCATCATGTTACACAGTATACAACAGTGAGCACGCAGTCCACTGGGCAATAGCAATTAAATCTCAAACTTATATAAACTCTCCAAAAAGACATTAAGTGTAAGATGACTAAGATGAGGACTATCGTTTGTTTTGTAAGGCAACATCACATTATGATATTTAGTCCTTGTGGTGCAGTTCTGTCACTGTTGAGAACCCCAGCAGCTGGAAATGTTCAAGGGGAACGCGACAGATATATGGTTAATTTTGAGAGGTGGGGATAGACCATTTGTCTGCCTGATGTGGTGAAAACCGCAAGATAGGACCTAGTCGGAATTAAGTTGACAAGTATCTCAGGCTCCGTTCAGCATCTCGTTCTGTCACACCATCCACTTGCTTGTCGTCTCTTGTCACATCCATGTGCATTTACTTTGGCCTTCCTCTTCTTGACCCCATCTTCAGTCACCTTCTCCTGTCATACTTGTATCATCTCTTGGCAAATACCCAACCCAAGTCCGTCTTGCGTCTCTCTCTCTCACAGCCCATCCTACCCACTCTGACTCTCTGATATTTATTCATTCATTCATTTTCTGTCACTTACCCAGGTCGTGGTGGCAGCAGAACAAGCTGCTTAGTCCACACTTCTCTATCAACAGTCAAGTCCTCTAACACTTTATGGGGAAACCAGAGCTGTGATAATATAATCCCTCCAGCTTGTCCTGGTCTGGGCGGCACGGTGGCTTCGTGGGTAGCACTGATGCCTCACAGCGAGAAGGTTTTGGGATCGCTTCCTACCCTTTCTGTGTGGAGTTTGCATGTTCTCCCCATGTTTGTTTGGATTCCCTCTGGGTGCTCTGGCTTCCTCCCACATCCCCCCCAACCCGTGACCCTTAATTGGAGTAAGTGGTTGAAAATGAGTGAGTGAGTGAGTGGATACAGTGTTGAGGAATGTTGGTTGAAATTTTGAATGAAAGTGAAGTTTATAACATGATAAGCAATTAATTATAGAGCTACAACAAGTGATCTCATATTTAAATTTTTCCCTATACACAAATGTTTTGACATTTCAAGTTACATCTTCCATCAGCATATAGATCAAGGGAAAATACATGTGACATTACACTGTTATTAATATGACAGGATGCCTAATGTGTGCACAGCACTGCGTGCACAGTGTGTAACTCAGTGCACAGGGGAACAATCCGTGCTTCTACGTGTTTTATGATGCAGAAAAACATGGGTGGACCATGAGGCACCTCAGTAGGGGAAAACGGGGAACCATCCAAGCTGTCTACAGTAAGGATGGGACTCTGTTAACCTCAACAGAGGATGTAATCTGCCACTGGAAGGAACACTTTGAGGAACTCCTGCATCAGACCGGAGCACCCTCCATAGTAGGGGCAGAGCTGGAAGCTGATGGAGGATTATCATCAATTTCCCTGGTGGAACTCACTGAGGTAGTCAAACAACTCTGCAGTGGCAAGGCCCCGGGGTTGATGAGATCTGTCCAGAAATGCTGAAGGCTCTGGGTGTCGACGTCTCTTCAACATTGCTTTGAGGTCTGGGACAGTGCCTAAGGAGTGGCAAACTGGGATGGTGGTCCCCATATTTAAAAACGGGGACCAGAGAGTGTGTGCCAATTACAGGGGCATCACACTACTCAGCCTCCCTGGTAAAGTCTACTCCAGGGTGCTGGGAATAAGGGTTCGACCGATAGTCGAACCTCTGATTGAAGAGGAACAATGAGGGTTCTGTCCTGGTCGTGGAACAACCAGACCACCTCTACACTCTTACAAGTATCCTGGAGGGTGCCTAGGAGTATGCCATCCAGTTTACATGTGTTTTGTGGACTTGGAGAAGGTGCATGATCGGGTACCCTGACAGATACTGTGGGAGTTGCTGCAGGAGTATGGAGTGAGGTGGTCCCTTCCCAAAGCCATCCAACCTCTGTACTCACAAAGTGAGAGCTGTGTTCGGGTTCTTGGCAGTAACTCGGACTCATTTCCGGTGGGGGTTGGCCTCCGCTGTGCCTTGTCACCAATTCTGTTTGTGATATTCATGGACAGGATATTGAGGTGTAGTTGGGGGAGGAGGGTTTCCAGTTTGGTGAGCTCAGGGTCTCATCACTGCTCTTTTGCAGATGATGTAGTCCTGTTGGCTTCATCGGCCGGTGAACTCTAACACTCACTGGATCAGTTTGCAGTCGAGTGTGAAGCGGCTTGTATGAGAATCAGCACCTCTAAATCTGAGGCCATGGTTCTCAGCAGGAAACTGATGGACTGCCTACTCTGGGTAGGGAATGCGGTTTTGCCCCAAGTGAAGGAGTTCAAGTACCTTGGGGTCTTGTTTATGAGTGAGGGGACAGTGGAGCGTGAGATTGGCCAAAGAATCGTAGTCCAGTCATTTTATGGAAAAAAAAAAAAAGGGGTCAACCCGGAACAAATTGCAACAGAAATGATTTTGGTGGCATTTGAACCCTCAAACTGTTTTATAAAACATACTAAAAGTCTAGAAAGATAAAAAATTGGGAACACTCCCAAAATCCAAGATGGCCGTCCAAAAACATGCGAAAATTTAGTTTTTCCAAAATAACTCAAAAATATCAATATTTAAGCACATCAAATCAATTTAATTTATATAGTGCCAAATCACAACAAACAGTTGCCCCAAGGCGCTTTATATTGTAAGGCAAAAGCCATACAATAATTACAGAAAAACCCCAACGGTCAAGCACATAAATGTATTGATCCTCCATGACCAGTAAAAAATCAAGGACTGAGATGTCGCCCGGTATGGCGGAGCCGGGGCCCCACCCTGGAGCCAGGCCTGGGGTTGGGGCTCGCGCACGAGCGCCTGGTGGTCGGGCCTTAGCCCATGGGGCCCAGCCGGGCTCAGCCCGAAAGAGCGACGTGGGTCCGCCCTCCTGTGGGTTCACCATCTGCAGAGGGGGCCATGGGGGTTGGGTGCAGAGAGGATTGGGTGGCGGTCGAGGGTGGGTGGCCCAGCGGCCCAGCAGCCCGGTCCATGCTCACAGCCCCTGGCTGTTGGGATGTGGAATGTCACCTCGCTAGGGGGGAAGGAGCCTGAGCTTGTGCGGAAGGTTGAGAGATACTGACTAGAGATAGTCGGGCTCATCTCCACGCACAGCTTGGGCTCTGGTACCCAACTTCTGGAGAGGGGCTGGATGCTTCATTTTTCTGCCGTTGCCCACGGGGAGAGGCGGAGAGCTGAGGTTGCATTGCTTATTGCTCCCCAGCTCAGTCGCCATGTGTTGGAGTTCACTCCGGTGAACAAGAGGGTCGCGTCCTTTCACCTTCGGGTCGGGGACAGGTCTCTCACCGTTGTCTCGGCCTACAGGCCGAGCAGCAGTGCAGAGTACCCGACCTTCCTGGAGTCCCTGGGAGGGGTACTAGATAGCGCTCCAACTGGGGACTCCATTGTTCTCCTGGGGGATTTCAACGCCCACGTGGGCAGTGACAGTGAGACCTGGAGGGGGGTGATCGGGAAGCACAGCCTCCCAGATCTGAACCCGAGTGGTGCTCAGTTGTTGGACTTCTGTGCTAGTCACAGTTTGTCCATTATGGGTGTCCATTATGGGTGTCCATAAGTACACGTGGCACCAGGACACCCTGAGCCGAAGGTCAGATGATACGACTACAAAGTCGATCATCGACCTCCGGCAGAGGGGCAGAGCTGTCGACCGAGCACCACCTGGTGGTGAGTTGGATCTGCTGGGAGGGTAGGAAGCCGGTCAGACCTGGCAGGCCCAAACGTATCGTGAGGGTCTGCTGGGAACGACTGGCGGAACCCTCTGTCAGCGAGGTCTTCAACTCCCATCTCCGGGAGAGCTTCTCCCAGATCCCGGGGGAGGTTGGAGACATGGAGTCCGAGTGGACCATGTTCTCCACCTCCATTGTCAATGCGGCCGCTCGTAGCTTTGGTCACAAGGTCTCTGGTGCCTGTCGCGGCGGCAATCCCCGAACCCAGTGGTGGACACCGGAAGTAAGGGATGCCGCCACGCTGAAGGAGTCCTACTTATCTTTGTTGGTAGGTGGGACCCCAGAGGCAGCTGACAGGTACCGGCAGGCCAAGCGTGCCACAGCCCGTGCAGTCGCAGAGGCAAAAACCCGGGTCTGGGAGGAGTTCGGAGAGGCTATGGAGGAGGACTATCGGTCGGCCTCAAAGGGATTCTGGCAAACCGTCCGACGCCTCAGGAGGCGGAAGCAGCTCTCCACCCGCACTGTTTACAGTGTGGGTGGGGAGCTGTTGACCCTGACTGGGGATGTTGTCGGGTGGTGGAAGGAGTACTTCGAGGATCTCCTCAGTCCCATCATCACGTCTTCCGAAGAGGAAGCAGAGACTGGGGACTCAGAGGCGGACTCATCCATTACCCAGGCCGAAGTCACCGAGGTGGTTAGAAAGCTCCTTGGTGGCAAGGCTCCTGGAATGGATGAAATCCGTCCTGAGTACCTTAAGTCTCTGGATGTTGTGGGACTGTCTTGGCTGACACGCCTCTGCAACATCGCGTGGCGATCGGGGACAGTGCCTCTGGATTGGCAAACCGGGGTGGTGGTCCCTCTGTTTAAGAAGGAGGGTGTGTTCCAACTATAGGGGGATCACACTCCTCAGCCTCCCCGGTAAGGTCTATTCCAGAGTACTGGAGAGGAGAATTTGACCGATGGTCGAACCTCGGATTCAGGAGGAGCAGTGTGGTTTTCGTCCTGGTCGAGGCGCACTGGACCAGCTCTACACGCTTCAGCGGGTGCTCGAGGGTTCATGGGAGTTCGCCCAACCAGTCCACATGTGTTTTGTGGATCTGGAGAAGGCGTTCGACCATGTCCCTCGGGGCACCCTGTGGGGAGTACTCCGGGAGTACGGGGTCCGGGGTCTTTTGCTAAGGGCTATCCGATCCCTGTACGGCCGCAGCAGGAGTTTGGTTCGCATTGCCGGTAGTAAGTCAAACCTGTTTCCAGTGCATGTTGGCCTCCGCCAGGGCTTCCCTTTGTCACCGGTTCTGTTCATTATTTTTATGGACAGAATTTCTAGGCGCAGCCAGGGTGTAGAGGGGGTCTGGTTTGGGAACCACAGAATCTTGTCTCTGCTGTTTGCAGACGATGTGGTTCTGTTGGCTTCGTCAAATCAGGACCTTCAGCGTGCACTGGGGCAGTTTGCAGCCGAGTGTGAAGCATCCGGGATGAAAATCAGCACCTCCAAATCCGAGGCCATGGTTCTCGACCGGAAAAAGGTGCTTTGCCCTCTTCAGGTCGGTGGAGTGTCCTTGCCTGAAGTGGAGGAGTTTAAGTATCTCGGGGTCTTGTTCACGAGTGAGGGACGGATGGAGCGTGAGATCGATAGACAGATCGGTGCAGCATCTGCAGTGATGCGGTCGCTGTATCGGACCGTCGTGGTGAAGAGAGAGCTGAGTAGGGGGACAAAGCTCTCAATTTACCGATCGATCTACGTTCCGATCCTCACCTATGGTCATGAGATTTGGCTCATGACCGAACGAACGAGCTCGCGAGTACAAGCGGCCGAGATGAGTTTCCTCCGCAGGGTGGCTGGGCGCTCCCTTAGAGATAGGGTGAGGAGCTCGGTCACTCAGGAGGAGCTCGGAGTTGAGCCGCTGCTCCTCCACGTCGAAAGGAGTCAGTTGAGGTGGCTCGGGCATCTTTTCCGGATGCCCCCTGGATGCCTCGCTGGAGAGGTGTTTCGGTCACGTCCCATTTGGAGGAGGCCCCGGGGAAGACCCAGGACACGCTGGAGGGACTACGTCTCTCAGCTGGCTTGGGAACGCCTTGGGGTTCCGCCAGAGTTGCTGGGGGAGGTGTGTGTGGATCAGGAGGTCTGGGCGGCTTTGCTTGAGCTGCTGCCCCCGCAACCCGACTCCGGATAAAGCGGAAGAAAATGGATGGATGGATGGATGGATGTATTGATGTTAAATATAAACTTGGGTATTGTGGACATTTTGACATCAAAATTAGGTCTCTATCTGTAGCGGTTCTTGAGATACAGCCTATATGTAAGGGTGGCAATTTGGTTTGTGTCCTATTACGTTAAAAATATTGTTAAGGTCCATAAATATATTGAAGTTGAACATAAACTTGTGCATTGTGGACATTTTGGCACCAAAACAATTGCTGTAGCTATTACAGTTTTTGAGATATGGTATAAAAATACATCTACACTTGACAAAAATTGATGAAATTGAGCATTGTTATGTTGAAAACTAAGTACCATTTTTGAAATGTTCATCTAAAGAAGGTAATAATAATCTTTTTGAGTCAATATTTCACTGGAATATGAATCGAGAAGTTACTCATATATTATGTATAATAGAGTGGATGTCAGTGCACAACCAGGGCACACTGGTGACACCACTGCTGTGTGGACAACCTGGAGAAAGCCTCAATTCTCTCAGATACAGGCGCTTTTGTGATAAGGTTGCAACAAAGACAACTCATGTGCAGCCACAGTGTTTGCCACCCACTTCGACAGCTGCCAAGTTTCATAGTCTGAGAGTTTACTTGCAAGTTCAGGAATGGAAAGGTGAAGATGAACGTGACAACATGCCATTGCAAGAATGGGGATGGAAAGTTTCTGATAGTCAGGTTGTCCCAATCATGACTGACTTGCAAGCAGCACCAGATTCTCTTCTGCATGCTGTGAGATGTAACTGCAGTACTGACTGTAGTACATTGCGATGTACATGTCACAAACTTAACTTAGATTGCTCAGCAGCATGTGGCAACTGCAGAGGTACAGGGTGTACAAATGCAGGCCAACTCAATGATAACCAGGATGATGAGTCTGAAATTTGAACAAGTAAAATTTCAATTGTCATGATGTACACAATACTGATTTCACCTGAACTTTTATTATTATCATGCTTCATTGGTTTTACTGTAAAATTAGTGTGTGATTACATCTGTGTCATTAAAAAGTTAGTGCAGCTGACAAGCACTAAGAATATTATTATTACATTCTTTAAATGAACATTTCAGAACAGTTATTTGGTTTCAACATAACAATTTCACCATTTGTAGCCAAATGTAGATGGCTTATGTGCTGTATCTCAAAAACTGCTGGGTTAGGCTACAGCCCCCTGCGACCCCTAATTGGAATAAGCGGGTATAGGAATTGGATGAATGGATGTCCTGGGTCTTCCCTGGGTCCTCCTCCCAGTTGCACATGCCTGGAAGTCCTCCCTAGGATGATGGCCAGTAGCCTTCTCACCAGATGCCTGAACCATCTCAGCTGGCTACTTTCAGTGAGAAGAGGCAGCGGTTCACAGTGGTATGTTTACCACTGTGTTACATCACCTTTCCTTCTAACAACACTCAATAAGTGTTTGAGAACTGAGGACACTAATTGTGAGTGTCATGATTGGGTATAAAAGGAACATCCCCAAAAGGCTCAGCCGTTCACAAGCAAAGATGGGGCGAGGATCGCCACAACTACATGAAAAAATAGTCCATCAATTTAAGAACAGTGTTTCTCAACGTTCAATTGCAAGGAATTTAGGGATTACATCATCTACAGTCCATAATAGATAAGATTCAGAGAATCTGGAGAACTTTCTACATGTAAGCTGCAAGGCTGAAAGCCAACATTGAATGCCCGTGACCTTCGATCCCTCAGGCGGCACTGCATTATAAACCGACATCATTGTGTAAAGGATCTTACCGCATGGGCTCAGGAACACTTCAGAAAACAATTGTCAGTTAACACAGTTTGTCGCTACATCTACAAGTGCAAGTTAAAACTCTACCATGCAAAAAGCCATACATCAACAACATCCAGAAACGCCGCCACCTTCTCTGGGCCCGAGCTCATTTGAAATGGACAGATGCAAAGTGGAAAAGTGTGCTGTGATCTGATGAGTCCACATTTCAAATTGTTTTTGAAGATTATGGATGCCATGTCCTCTGGACAAAAGAGGAAAAAGACCATCCAGATTGTTACCAGCGCAAAGTTCAAAAGCCAGCATCTGTGATGGTATGGGGGTGTGTTAGTGCCCATGGCATGGGCAACTTACACATCTGTGATGGTACCATAAATGCTGAGAGGTACATCCAGGTTTTGGAGCAACACATGCTACCATCCAAGCAACGTCTTTTTCAGGGACTTCCCTGCTTATTTCAGCAAGACAATGCCAAGCCACATTCTGCACGTGTTACAACAGCGTGGCTTCATAGTAAAAGAGTGCGGGTACTAGACTGGCCTGCCTGCAGTCCAGACCTGTCACCCATTGAAAATGTGTGGCACATTATGAAGCGCAAAATACGACAATGGAGACCCCGGACTGTTATTCCTAGTCTACACTAGCAAACATTTGTTTGAAGATACCCCCACCATGAAAAGTTTGCCCGAGTTTGGTAGTGTGGATGTATTGCCAAACACCACCGAACTAGTTTGCAAAAGTTTGGACATGTTCTTGAAAACATGTTTGGTGAAGTTTGCCAACAAACAGCCAATCAGAGAAGAGCTGGTGATCATGTGAATTACTAGTTGGACAAAATGGCAGCCTCCAAGAAGGAAAGAGTGTGAGGATTTGAAGAGATACAAAATTTAATTGAGGAATATGAGAAACATCCATGCCTATACAACACCATAATCAAGTGTGTGTCTTGCTTTTGTATCAGTGGCTCCACCTTCTGTTCCTCGAAAGCTGCCTCATCCATCCTCAGAAAGTTCTTATAACTTGGTTTGTCTGAGGACTGTATTTATTTAAAAAGGCAATTGTAGGCCCCATACTTGTGTTTTCTTAATCCAGGATCTGCACCACAAGCGAGGCTTGTGTTGTTTTTGGCAGCGGCGGCGACGTTCCACAGCAATTACACACATTACTGCTGCAGATGCCCTGATGACTTCTCTCTTGAATTTTGCCATTGTTTCTGATAATTTTTAGAGGGAAAGTACAAAGTATGGACGCCCAAGCCAAACATATGCAAACGCGGTGTTTGGTAATGTTTGCAAACAAAAGTTTGGTCAAGTTTGCCAGTGTAGACTAGGCATTAAACAACTGAAGTTGTACATCAAGCAAGAATGGAAAAGAATTCCACCTACGAAGCTTCAACAGTTAGTGTCCTCAGTTCCCAAACACTTATTGAGTGTTGTTAGAAGGAAACATGATGTAACACAGTGGTAAACATACCACTGTCCC
The DNA here is from genome assembly GCF_902500255.1 of Thalassophryne amazonica. Lineage (NCBI taxonomy): Eukaryota > Metazoa > Chordata > Actinopteri > Batrachoidiformes > Batrachoididae > Thalassophryne > Thalassophryne amazonica. Next base: position 12,160,044 of record NC_047109.1, read on the forward strand.
AGGTTTTTTGAAACATGTTGCAGGCATCTATTTCAAAATGAGCAAATATTTGCATGAAAACAATAAAGTTTATCAGTTTGAACATTAAATATCTTCTCAACCTATATTCAATTGAATATAGGTTGAAGAGGATTTGCAGATCATTGTATTCTGTTTTTATTTACATTTTACACAACGTCCCAACTTCATTGGAATTCAGGTACATTCAAAGTCAATGTTGCTGCAATCATGCCAAGATACCCCCAATTATAAAGCATGCTTTTGATGTTAAAAACCCATTTTGCTTGATTTTCAGCAGTATATTATTCTTGTTTTCTTCATCCCCATTTCACCATACACAGTGGGGTTAGAAACACTTTTCCAAACATTTTTATATAAGTTTCACTTTGCTCTGATTTATGTAAAATGTTATTATTGACACCAGATTGGTAACCATTGGGTTGTCTTCTTTCAGGTGCCTTGTTCAAGTGGTTCTTTGCTGTATGTGTGGTGTTCCCTCATCACTATTGAACCTGAATCTCACATGCAGCAGAGGGTGGTAAGTATTCTGAATGCACACACATGCAATTATCTTATTCAGAGGTTATTTTCAAAATGAGACATAAGGTTGTGGTTTTGTTACAAAATCTCAGTTTTGAGGGCCCCAGTTACACCACTAATCCTGAGGCGAACACCCACAGTGATTAAAATATCTTGACTGTATAATTACTTGATTGTGTGAGCGGAAACACTGAGTGCTTTGGCTTTCTAGGTTTAGGGAATTACAGCAATGATATATGGCTGTAATTCCGTAATGTTGCCGATTCCGGTTCTCAAGGCACACTAAGCATTAAAGATACAGTATGCAAGATTCAGGAATATAGTATCCAGAACCATCTCTTCATTAGTACCCAGTTACCTGCACCAGTAAATCATTGTGTTTTCATCAGCTTAGATTGAGCTCTATATATCTGCATGCAAATGAGCCCCTCATGGAAACTGCCATATTGCACCGCCATGTTGGTACAGTAGGGACATACTTACTCCGTCACTTGCATTTTACAGCACGCTCAGGACACTGAAGGGGGAAAAAAAAGAGAAATCAGTAGTTGCTCCGTTTTACTGTCTACTGGTTGCAAGCTCAGGCTAACAAGTTTGAGAAGTCTTATTTATGAAATAAGGATCAAATATTATTTGTTAATCACAAGAGACGACAAGGGAGCATGAATCCCCATCCAAGCGAAAAACGACAGGAAATAAAATCACGACTCATGACAGCTTAATGCAATCTGCAACGTCACCACAAGATGGCACTAAATGTTACACACTGTAGCTTTAAAGCTGTACAATATAATGTAATATTTGAAATACTGGTATTACAAAATACACAGATTAACTACTTATTAAGCCAAATTTTTTGTTTTTGTTTTTGTTTTTTTTTACTTTGGCACTAGATTTACACAGACCAGTCAGGAATAGATGAGCTGCATAGTTTCTTTTTTAAGATGCTCCATTAATTCAAATATAAAATTTCTGTCTCTCTTTATGGCTGATGAATTTTCTACAAAAGTGTATCTGAGGATAATATATAATAGAGTCCAAAATAAGAAAACATTCATAACCCTGCACGTAGGTGAAGCGGCAATGGCAGGGTGTTGTCTTCACTGGCGTGTGTGTATTTATGTCTGTGTCTGTGGACAATGTTTTCTGTGTCAATCTTAGGTGGTTTTCAGTCCGCTGTTTGTCATGAGGAGCCACTTGCCGGATCCGGTCATCGTCTACATCGAGAAAAGGAGTCTTGGACTGAGGGAGAGCCAACTGATACGAGGACAGGGCCACCAGGAGCCCCTGCTGAACACAGAGGCAGACCTCACTCACCACCTCACCTTCCATGCCAGGTAATTCATGATGGAGCTTCTACCACCATCAGTGCAAATTATTCCACACATCTGGATTTCTCTATCTGCATTTTCATACACATGCCTTTCTGTTTATCTCAAAGTATTTGCGAAAGTTTTTGAGTTATTTATTGAGAGATCATTTCACTGTTTTTTAACAACCCTGCTCATGTTAAAACATCATTAGCAATCAAGGCTCTAATTGCTCTACTCACATTTGACAATTGCTTGATTTGTAAGAAATCCATGAAGCTGTCACAGCAGGCAGGGGTTCTGTGTTCATTCTTTGGTTGTATTCAAAACAGAGGAGGGTTACCTGTCACTGAAACTGATTCACTGATGTTTCCCACTCACTGGCCAGTGTCATACTTTCAGCCCAGCGTCATGTCATCACCAAGCAGCTCATAACAACATAAATGAGGCTTCTTCTCATCTCCTACTTAACATTTTCCCAAAGCTCACTTTAGTATCCCTGAGCCAACATGGAGACATGATCCAGGGGAATCCAGGCACATTTCAGGGGAGCAGGAGACCTGCTTGGCAGCTGCTAAGACACGGCTCCAATTCCAGCATGTCAGGTTGGGCCGTAATTACACCTCATTTAGATATTGGCCCTAACAGAGAGCAGCTTTTTGGCCCTGTACTGTGTGTGCATGCGTGCATCTGTTTGTGTGGGTGGGTGAGTAGTGTGTGCACATCTGTATCTTCATTGTGTGTGGTCTGTGACTGTTGCTGTCTTGGTTAGCTGCGTGTGTGTGTGACAGTCGCCACTTTATCACAGACAGAGTGTGTGACACACTGTACATCACATCACCGCATTCTGTCACAGAACTTATACAGTTTCTGCAACAAAGTGTCCAACGTAATCTCTGGGAATAGTCCATTTGCCTGGTGAACCGAATTAAATCAGCGCAGGGGGGAAGATAAATGAGAGATCCCGCTGAGTTCGTACTGTGGAGTAGAGCCTTACGTATTCTTTTTCTCACTCACATTTGAATACTTCTCTGATTTGAAGCAGAAGTACATCAAGCTTGGTGCCCTCAGAACCTGTGCAACAGGGTTGTGAGCAGAACCTAAATCCCAAATACCTTGGGTCTGCAATGATTTGATGTCAAATAATCACACAGCGAGGGCCATGGATGGATGTACACACAGATGGAGCCCATTCCTATACAATCGTGGACAGAATTTGAAATTGAGGGTCACCAACTCTGCTCCTGGAGATCACGTGCCGTGCATGTTTTCTATGTTTCCCTCCTGAAACTACAGAAACACCAGACAAACTAGTCTGGTGTACACTAAATCATGCATAGAGAAATGCACCACATGGCCAAAATGTTGAAGTTGGTGCTCCCGCAGCAGTACTCAAGGATCCTCCAAAGAGACCTAGTTCCATAGACATCCCCATAGATATAGTCATCACCTTAGGTCACTGGTTAGCTTCCAAGTCTCATAACCATACAACAAGAGAGGTAGCACCAGGACCCTAAAGACTTGGACTTTTATTCTCTTGCAAAGATATCTGCGTCACCAAACACCTCTGTCCATCGATCTCATGACTCAACAAGATTTTCACAGGTGCCTCTCAATCTCAAAGGTCGAGGACCCAGAGACATGAATGTCAACGCTGAGATAAGTGAATGGCTCTAAAAATTCAACACTTTTACCACATACAGATACTCTTCTGATGGTTGAGTCCAGGAAGTCATTAAACACCTGGATCTCAGTCTTGATCCAGGACAATCTCAAACCCAGACACACTGATTCTTCAAATGCTGCAATCATAGGATCCATTGACTCTGCAAAGATCACAACATAATCTGCAAAGTCAAGGTTAGTGAACCTTTCCTCACCAACAAAAGCACCCTAATCACTGGTTTCCACAACCCAACCCAACAACCGGTCAATGCACACATTGGACAGTGGAGGAGCCAGAACACATCCAGCTTTTTAGTGGGTCAGTGGTTTAGATACACCAAGATGAATGCTTTTTTAAACAACATGGACATTTTTGGAAGATTCCAAAAATTGATGAATTGCTTGTAGAAACTTATGAATGAGTAATTGGATGTTATGATGTATTAATTGGGGAAAGTTTAGCTGTATTTGAGAGTCTACATGTTGAACCTGTGCCTTCTTGAAGAGCAGGGTTAAAAAAATTCTAAAGGTTTCCAATGCAACATTTTGATTCTACATAAGTCTTGTTCTTCCTTAGATGCCATCTTGCAGAGATTCATGGTCCCACAAGCAACTGCACAATCTGTTGTCCAAAAATAAGACACTTGAAACTATACATTTATTGTCATTGCACATGACATAAACCAAAATATGTGTTCTGCATTTACAGTTAGTTAGACACAATCCAGTAGCACAGTGGATTAGTGGTTAGCACAGTTGCCTCACAGCAAGAAAGCCATGGGATTGATTCCCACCTGTGTCCATTCTGTGTTGAATTTGTATGTTCTCCCTGTGTTTTATGGATTCCCTTCAGGTGCTCCGGCTTCCTCCCACATCCAAAGACATGCAGGTTAGGTGGATTGAAAACTTTAAAGAAAAATGTCCATAGTTGTGCGTGTGGGTGTGACTGTGTTTGTTTGTCTATGTACAGTAGTTGTTGGGAAAGTGTAGGTACACGGACCCACAACAGGGGGCGCAAATGAACGGACAATGGAGTAGGTCAAATAACAACACTTTACTGTTGTGAATGTGCACAACAAATACAACAGATTGCAACAATAGACAATAGTCAATTCACAAGGTGTCGTGTGGGCAGGCTCGAAGATAGGAGACGCCTGTCCAAAGCAGAACCGGAACCACACGATTTCCTCCGCCACCAGACCCCGGGAATACTGGAGCCGCCAAGTCCCGAACTCCCAGGTGGCCACTGCCTCCGCGTGTCGGATCTGGTACTGCTGGCGAGGAACAGAAAGCAAGTAAATGAGGATGCGTTTGCACCCAGGAATCAGCACGGCAGGAAAGCTACCTCCACCTCTCGTTGGAAAAGCAGTCCAAAAGATAATGCACAAAAGTCACAAAGGATATTGTCAAGCAGACAGCTGAGGTACGTTACCTTCCAGGTAGAACGATATCTCGGCAAAGAGGTGGAGATGACGTCTTGCTGATATACCGATGCTGATCCGATGAGTGGTGACAGCTGTCATAGGTGATGAGTGTCAGCTGTCACCCCGGCTGCTCCTGTGAGGCGGCAGCGCCCTCTGGTGCCTGGAGCCCGCACTCCAGGCAGGGTGCCCTCTGGTGGTGGTGAGCCAGCAGTACCTCCTCTTCAGCGGCCCCACAACAGTAGTGTTCAGAATAATAGTAGTGCTATGTGACTAAAAAGATTAATCCAGATTTAAGTATATTTCTTATTGTTACATGGGAAACAAGGTACCAGTAGATTCAGTAGATTCTCACAAATCCAACGAGATCAAGCATTCATGATATGCACACTCTTAAGGCTATGAAATTGGGCTATTAGTAAAAAAAAAAGTATAAAAGGGGGTGTTCACAATAATAGTAGTGTGGCATTCAGTCAGTGAGCGTCAATTTTGTGGAACAAACAGGTGTGAATCAGGTGTCCCCTATTTAAGGATGAAGCCAGCACCTGTTGAACATGCCTTTCTCTTTGAAAGCCTGAGGAAAATGGGACGTTCAAGACATTGTTCAGAAGAACAGCGTAGTTTGATTAAGATGTTGATTGGAGAGGGGAAAACTTATACGCAGGTGCAAAAAATTATAGGCTGTTCATCTACAATGATCTCCAATGCTTTAAAATGGACAAAAAAAAACAGAGGCGCGTGGAAGAAAATGGAAAACAACCATCAAAATGGATAGAAGAATAACCAGAATGGCAAAGGCTCACCCATTGATCAACTCCAGGATGATCAAAGACAGTCTGGAGTTACCTGCAAGTGCTGTGACAGTTAGAAGACGCCTGTGTGAAGCTAATTTATTTGCAAGAATCCCCCGCAAAGTCTCTCTGTTAAATAAAAGACGTGCAGAAGAGGTTACAATTTGCCAAAGAACACATCAACTGGCCTAAAGAGAAATGGAGGAATATTTTGTGGACTGATGAGAGTAAAATTGTTCTTTTTGGGTCCAAGGGCTGCAGACAGTTTGTGAGACGACCCCAAACTCTGAATTCAAGCCACAGTTCACAGTGAAGACAGTGAAGCATGGTGGTGCAAACATCATGATATGGGCATGTTTCTCCTACTATGGTGTTAGGCCTATATATCACATACCAGGTATCATGGATCAGTTTGGATATGTCAGAATACTTGAAGAGGTCATGTTGCCTTATGCTGAAGAGGACATGCCCTTGAAATGGGTGTTTCAACAAGACAATAACCCCTAGCACACTAGTAAACAAGCAAAATCTTGGTTCCAGACCAACAAAATTAATGCCTCGCAGATGTGAAAAAATCATGAAAAACTGTGGTTATACAAATAAATACTAGTTTAGTGATTCACAGGATTGCTAAAAAAGCAGTTTGAACATAATAGTTTTGAGTTTGTAGCGTCAACAGCAGATGCTACTATTATTGTGAACACCCCCTTTTCTACTTTGTTTTACTAATAGCCCAGTTTCATAGCCTTAAGAGTGTGCATATCATGAATGCTTGGTCTTGTTGGATTTGTGAGAATCTACTGAATCTACTGGTACCTTGTTTCCCATATAACAATAAGAAATATACTCGAAACCTGGATTAATCTTTTTAGTCACATAGCACTACTATTATTCTGAACACTACTGTATGGTCCTGTGACAGACTGGTGTCCTGTCCAGGGTGTGCCCCGCCTGCGACTGCTGGGATATGTTCCAGCCCCCCTATGACCCTTAATTGGAGTAAGCGGTTGAATAGACACAATCCATGCACCTGTAGCATTGGACAGCCGTAGTCCCACACCCGGGGACCAACTCCAGATTGGGATACACCACCTTGGTGAATAGCTATTGAAGCCATTAAACCCAACCTAGACAGGAGGACATTCAGACTCTACACACAAAGAAACTGGGCATTGGAGTCCAAACTGACAACACTGTCCTGAACACATAACGTTATTTGTAAAGATATTTTGTGTTGTCAGATATTCACTTGTGAAGCAGGTTATGTTGAACATAAAGTTCCTCTGTAATCTGATACACTTCAGAGATAAGAGGCAGGGCTTCTCCTAGCATAGCCACCACCTGCTCCTGATGAAGTTAACTATATTGATTACCACATTAACAACATGCTTAATTTTTAGCACTGACTTGCACAACATATGCTGATGAATAATACAGTGTAGAAAAAACTATTTTGCTCTGGGTTCATTTCAACCACTTTATCCTGCATCCGTTTCAAAAGTACGACATTTTTTCCTGTCAGATTTGGACAACCATCCGTTGTGACACCTACCAGTCTGTCCCATTTCAGTCCTAGCTTGTCCATGCAAGCGTTTACCTCTGTGAACAGGTCACTCCCTGTCCTAGTCCCTTTCATTGGCCGCATTGTTGACAGCTCCTCTGTAATCTTGAAGTCCTGCGTTATCCCACAGAGAAATACGAGTAACTGGGCTGTGTCATGACGTCACAGCTCTCATCCAAAGCAAAGGAGAAAAAGTATGAACTTGTCATTTTACTTTGCAGCTGAAGCTCCAGATCCCCCGTGATGTCCTCTACCCTTCTGGTCACTATTCGCCTGGACAGCGGGATTTTCTCAAATGCTTCTTGTTTCTCTCGGCATATTAGTGCTGCAGAGTCCACCAAGTACACTTACTGTTTTTAGCAATTTTTGTGGGATATCACAAAGCTGGTCTTGGTTGCTGCTTCCCTGGATGCATGAAGTTTGGTTAAAAAAAAAGCCTTGCTACTTTTCATGCTTAGCTAGCAAAGCTTCTGATGTCCACACTCTTTTTCCACTTCAGTTTTTATATATCTCCGCATGTTTTGTGTCATAATACCGACTCAAATTATAATGTTGGAACATGGCAACTTGCTCTCCACAAACTAAACAAACAGCTTTACCTCTAACTTCAGTAAATAAATACTTAGGAGTCCATAATTTGTTGAAAATTTGGCATTCAGCATCCACTTTTCTTTTCTTGGCGTGAGCGGACATTTTTGATGAGCGGTGGATTCATCATTTCCGAGGAAAAAAACAGGCTTCAAAATAAAAGGAATGCCGTTTTAGTTCAGTCATAAAGTCACACTGCACATTATGACAGCTGAACGAAGGAGAAAAAGTCACAAATCGCCAAAAAGAGCGTGAAAAAGAAACATTCATGATCATGGGCCCGAAAGCGGGAATAAAACCAAACCCTCTTCTGGTTTGGATCCACGGCCCATCCACCATCTCCATTGCTGTCCCCACTGATAGCACAAACACGCCGTGCCAGGCTGTGTGGCATGAGGTGATCGTCCAGTGCCTTGTTCTGCTATTACGCGATGGCGCCGTTCCAGGCTGTGGGGCATGAGGCGATCTCTCCATGCCTTGCTCTGCAATTACGCACCATGCCAGGCTGTGTGGCATGAGGCGATCGCTCCGTGCCTTGCTCTGCTATTATGTGCCATGCCAGGCTGTATGGCATGAGGTGATCGTTCATTGCCTTGATCTGCTATTTCGCGATGGCGCCATGCCAGGCTGTGTGTCATGAGGCAATCGCTCTGTGCCTTGCTCTGCCATTATGTGCCGTGCCAGGCTGTGTGGCATGAGGCGACTGCTCTGTGCCTTGCTCTGCCATTATGCGATGGAGCCATGCCAGGCTGTGTGGCATGAGGTGATCGCTCCGTGCCAGGCTCTGCTATTACATGATGGCACCGTGCCAAGCTGTGTGGCATGAGGCGTTCTTTCTGTGCCAGGATCTGCTGTTACGCAATGGCACAGTACCAGGCTGTGCGGTGTGGGGGCGATCGCTCCGTGCCAGGCTTTGCTATACTCCGGAGGACACGTACACACAGCCACAAACGGCTTGGGAGGGGGACAAAGGTCACCCGTAACACTAACTTGATAGAATATTAAATAAATGGACTGCATTTATATAGCGCTTTTCCATCTGCATCAGACGCACAAAGCACTTTACAATTATGCCTCACATTCACCCCGATGTCAGGGTGCTGCCATACAAGGCGCTCACTACACACCGGAGCAATAGGGGATTAAAGGCCTTGCCCAAGGGGCCAAGTGAGGCGGGGATTTGAACCCATGATCTTCTGGACTCAAGCCCAACACCTTAACCACTAGACCATCATTAAATATTTTATTCTGAAATTCCAGGTATTTGCAGGTAGGTCCGAGTCAGCCAAAGGGTCGGATACAACCCGCGAGCCGTAAAATGCCCAGGTGTGGTGTAGAGAGTCAGACTCAGAGAAAGAGTCTCAGGTGTGCTGCTGTTGCACTGTGATCTCTGCCCCGTCTTTTATGCGAAAATGAGTGTTGCACAAAAGCTTCACATACCTGTCGCTGAGATAGATGATGACTGGAGTGCAGTTTTAAGCGGAAATGAGGTGATAATTGTAAATTGCTGCTGACGCTCCAAAATGACGCATGCGCAGCGAAGGCAGTGTGGGCGCTGAGCTCCTCACACCGGACCACAACGGAAACAACTGTTTTTCACTTTCTTGTGCTAGCTGTGTAGTTTAATGGGCAATTACGTATGTATTTTGTGCATTATTTTACAAAATGAATTAAATCAATAAATCAAACAAGCCATATCTCGTTTTTTGCTTTTTGATGCAGTTCAAATATATTTTTTTTCTCTATACACATATAATTTACCAAATAACATCATAATGTATATATCTGCTCGTTGTTTAATAGCGACATCATACAGCACCACTTTAGTATGTTAAAGTAACAAAAAAAACTTAAGTTTGTCATAACAACTTGATTTGTTAAACCTAATTGTTAGCTTCCATTAACCTAGCACTGCTTTTGCACTTAACCCGCCGAATATCTAGTTTGGTCTCCCGGACGTAATTATCCGGATTCCTGGAGAGAACTTTAACCTTCATTTTAAGAGGACAAATAGACACATTTGGTTAATTTAAAGAAGAGAAAATGTTTGCTCGTTCACACTGCCATGTGTTAATGTTGCCGGATATTGCTAAAGTCATGTTGCATTGTGGGGCAGGCTGGAGCTCACACGTTGCGTTCACTGCAGCTCGGAAATCGCGGAGATATGCAGAGTCCGTTCATGAATAATTCCATTACTTTAACACGTCTTTAAATATAAATACTCTAACATTAAACAACAAAGTCTCCAGTTAAAAAAATTCTTATTTAAAATTTATTTTGGTGGCGTATAGACAAAACATATTGTTGTCTTAATTATGGGCTGAACTACAGCTTTAAATTGATGTAAATCTGGTGAGTAAAAAGAAGTTCATATCATCATCGGCATAATCTTGTTTTCGAGCATGAAAGGACCATGTCAGATCAACCTCAGTTGTTCAAGGGGTGACGGTGTTGTATGTAGCTGCTCAGACTCAAAGCAGAATGGAAGAGTCAGGAACACTTTGTGCAGGGAACAGTGGGTGGTGAGCGAGGAAGAAGAAGCCGCTCTTTACGTTGCTGTCTCTTGTACTCTACTTCACAGCATCATTGTTTCTCCATGTGGGCTGTTCCCTTAATGATGGTGCGCCTCCACTCAGTGTGGTTTTCGGCAAGGGTCTCCCAGTTGGCATAGTCGATGTTACAGCGATGAAGTGTCACGCTCAGTTGGTCTAGAAGTCCACGTTTGGGCGCACCTCTGGCTCTTGTGCCTGATTTGAGCTGTGAGAAGAGGATCTGGAGGGGGAGTCGGGTTGTGGGCATTCTTCTGACATGCCCTGACCAGCATTGGTGATTTTGGGCCATCGTGGTCTCGATGCTAGAGAGATTGGCTCCGAGAAGCTCAGATTCATTGGAGACATGGTCTTGCCATTTGATCTTCAGGATTGCACAAATTTTCTGCTGTTGGAAACGCTCCAGCTTTTTTATATCACTCGTATACAGAACCCACAACTCAGAACCATAGAGGAGGGTAGAAAGAACGATGGCTCGGAACACCATGATTTTCGTCTGGAGACTGAGATTGTGGTTCAGAAATACCCGTTTGGAGAGCTTCCCAAATGCTGCATGTGCAGCACGAATCCTGTTATCAATGTCTTTGTGCATAGTGCAGTCATTAGAGAGGTAGCTTCCACGGACTTCACCATGGAGTCGCACGTTGCTGGTGTCTGGAGGGGGATGGCCTGGGACTCCCTGCACAAGGATTTTTGTCTTTCCAGTATTGGAGGTAAGTCCAGAGTGAGAGTAGGCACCATCAAAGAGATCTACAGTGGCCTGGAGCGTAGCGACTGTGTCCACAGGGGTCGCATTGTTGTCAGCATACTGTAGCTCCCATACTGTAACCAGGGTGGTGATTTGGCGGGCACGAAAGTGCCCAGTGTTGAAGAGAGCTCTGTCCATTTGGCAGCGAAGTCGGGTGCCAGGGGCCGTGTCAGGAAGTTCATGGATCATGGCCCCAAGGTAGAGAGAGAAGAGGGTGGGGGCCAGAACGCAGCCCTGCTTCAAACCAGTGGTGATACGGAAGGAGTCAGAGATGCAGAGATGATCGTGAAGGACCTATACAAGGTCCGTGAAGTGGTCAGAGCAGCCGAAACGTCTCAAGGTTGCCCACATAGCTGGTCTTGGGACACTATCGAAAGCCTTCTCCAAGTCCCAGAAGAGGAAAAGGAGAGGTCTTCGCTATTCATGGGACTTCTCCTGTAGCAGGCGGGCACAGAAGATCATGTCAGTGGTGCCACGAGATGGCCGGAAGCCGCACTGTGACTCTGGAAGGACCTCTTCGGTGATGGTCAGGAGCCTGTCAAGCAGAACCCGTGCAAAGATCCTTCCGGCACTACTGAGGAGGGAGATGCCACAGTAATTTCCGCAGATGGAGCGATCCCCCTTCTTGAAGATGGTAATGATGGTGGCGTCCTTCAGGTCTGCGGGTACGGCTTTTGTCTCCCATATGCGCAGGATCAATATGACAAGCCTGGTCATCCGGGGGTCAGGTTATAGCAATTCACCAATGATGTCTTGATCACAAAGCTGCCGCTCAAGATCTTTCCCTTTCCAGAAGAAAGTGTAGTTGGCTCCAACTTCAGACAGACTTCCCTCTCCGGCAAGTCTTGTTTCGGAGAGGGCAGTGATATCAATGTTGAAGGGGTCAAGCTCCCGACTCACAAGGGCAGTGCGTTGATGTGGTCTATCTGTGTCATCGTAGGCTATGAGAGTCCTCATGTTCCATGCTCCCACCGTAAAAGGGTTCAGTTTCCATTTTCTTCTCGTGTTTTGACCACATAAGTAGGTCCTCACTGGCCGCAGTCTGCCATTCAGGGGGAGTTGTGGTGACCGATGTTTACCCCACCTTTTGTAGGGGCCTCTCCAATTGGATTGAGCTGCGGTACTCCTAAATAGGCCAGCCCAGTCACGCCTGTAGCTGCTGAACTATCACATCACCACAACTTTTTAGATAGAACAATGTTCTTACAAGCGCTGCCCGTGTGTGGCTCCGGACTAGAGTCTCCCAGCTCATAATATAGACTCCCAAGTTCATAATATAGACATAATTAAACATTTTATAAATAAGTGCAACTTTTTGCATTTTATGAGCTCTTCGCTGTTATAATAACTGAGCCACATGAATGGCACATGATGATGTCATAAAGCCCTACTCAAACGTCATAAAGTCATGTGATCTGTTCTTTTCATCATAAAGGACAGAGCCCTGCTCAGACATCTCTCTCACACACACACACACACACACACACACATATATAAAGTTCTACTTATTACATAACATCCATTGCAGTTGTCATTTTATAAATCAAGTTTCATTATGTGGAAGCCACAGATCCATGTAAAATCATCATAGCCAATGAAGAATATTTAAAAAAGAAAGTTAAACATAATCATACTATTTAAATATGGTTTCTATATATTATATATATATATATATATATATATATATATATATATATATATATATATATATATACGAGGTCTGTCCATAAAGTATCGTACCTTTTTATTTCACTGATACTTACTGGACTGGTAAGCATTGAAAGCCGAGATAGACATGTCCAAACTTGTCCTCTGACATGCCGAAACGGAGGTGTTCCTTTGTCTCGCTTCCAAAGCGAATCGGTCGTGACACGCGAAGCCTCTGCGCGGCTTTCCATGACAAAATCTCTTGTTAAAAGTGAAATCTACCGGAAAATGGCTGATGTCCAGCTCTTGTGATAACCAGAGAAAGAGTACACGACGGTCTCGTATCCACAGAGCCATCAGCTCAGAAATGGTCCGGTGGCTTGTGCCGTGTCGTCGTAGCTTGGAGCGCGGCGCGCTGAGCGTCTTTAAAGGGGTCCTTAAAGCTATACTAACTGACCTTATTCTCTGTGAAGCCCGTAAAATTTTCACCGAAAGCCAGATTAATTTTTCAAATAGTTTCCAGGTGCCAGTCTCTAACAGCTTCTGAAAAAATTCTGATGGAAAAAACCCCAAATCATTCCGCCATTTCCAGACAATGAAAATCCGACGACGGGGCGGGACCACTCCTTCCACAAGGCGTGCTCACAGGCGAATGACGTCACCGACAGGCGTGGAAAAACTCACGCATGTGCACAAGGGTTCAAGCTTGTCTGACGTGAAAACATATGAATCAAATCCATATAGTTTAAAAAAAAAAAAAAAAAGGTACGATACTTTATGGACAGACCTCGTATATATGAGTGAAACTGTTAAAGTGAAACTGTTTTGACTTGCTCTTTTAAAAATGTTCTGGGGGAGCACCCCCAGACCCCCAATAGTCAGGACTACATCCCCCACCACCCTTTTATGTACCTTTATGTTCACGTTTTGCATTCTTTTTATGCTTTCTCTCTCTCTCTCTCTCCTTAGAGGCTATTTAAAATAGATTTGTATACTGTATAATGTGTTTATTGTATTTATTGAGGAATAAAGAGTGTGTGCCCCCACTACGCCACATTTTAGGGAATTGTTGGCATTGATTTTGCAAGGAAAAAATTTTAGTTAGATGAAAATTTATTGCTTATAACAGGAGAAGGTAAAGGAGCATGAATCACTGTCGCCAAGAAATCATGACCTGCGATGGCTTAATGCAATGTCACCACTACATGACACTAAATCATACACATTCCAGCTTTAAATAAGTATAAACGCAAAGGCTTCAAGGAGATTTTAATTATTAATGGATTAGCATGCATCTTTTGAATACAGCTAGTTATACATTCATGTGTCCTACTATGCCTGACTGAAGTGCAAACGGGTGAATAGAACTATATGCAGTTCCTTGTACAGATACTGCAGTGAACTTCATGCAACAGAAATAACAGCCCGTTTGACAGTCCCCAGGCTGCAGTGGTTGATAATCACCTTGTGCAGAGGTGACCTTTCAAATGTTTTCGTTGTCTACAGTAAGGAGACGTGTTCTAGCTTTGTACTTCATCTGCCTAAGATGTAATGATACTGCTAAATATCATCATATGTAGTGTTATTTCATGCACATACACAATAAATAACAAATGGTTTGGTTCAAAGTGTCTTCTAGTAACACAAGATCCAGTCTGGGTGGTCCCAAGGGAACCAGCTACCACATATAAATCCAGTGTTTGTTCTTGTTCCTACTGTTTTTGTTATCTCTACTTTTGTCATCTGTGTTGTTTTATGTGAATGGAAGAAAAATCATCCCTTTGGTAGCAGCTAGTGGTGATCTGAATAAACAGAGTGAACCACCAGTGTAATTGGGGCCCCCCCCCCCCCCCCCCCCGAGCCATAACTAGTCTCTGTTTAGATATCTGATCACAAAGTTTGTTTTGATTTCCACAGCCATAAAGAAACCACAGTGGCCATGCAGTAAATGTGAATATGTTTGGCCTCTGTTTCTGTCAAGAAATACTTTTTACACACACAAAATGTCGGCTCAGAAACAACCAAGTGTCTTGTCTCTCTGGACTGGAACCACAATGCTCCTTGTGTTTAGGATGCGGCCTCTGCTTAAACCGTCTCTAACGGCTCAAACTGTAATAGCCCATCTTTGTCCCGTCCAACTCAATCCATCCATCAGCCCTCTGCTTCCTCACACACACCAACACAATAAGCCATAGTTATCAATGTACAACTGTACACATGCATTTTTGAAGTAAATCAAACTAACTACCCCCCCCCCCCCAAAAAAAAATAATTAAATAAAAAAAAAAATGTGGGCGAGGCAGACATGCATAACAAACTGAATTTGAATTAAGAAAGAAGTCCTTTATAGGCCCCAAGGCTTGAGGGTGCCAGTGCTTATCCCGGGATTCCATAGCATGAAGGAAATGAGAATCTATGACTCTCCATGGACAGGGCACCAGTCCAACACAGGTAGCTTCCCCACCCAAAGCCGGTCTTATTTCAGGACACAGACAAGTAGTCCTGGGACCCTGTTGACGTATTGGTTGCCCAGTTCCTTATCACTTAAATTAATTTTAAATATTAAACACAATAATTTATTGCATATGTATTTATTGTTTTAGAAATCAATTCCCTCGACGGCCCACAATCCAAAATTCAGGTTGTGGAGTCACTGATTTGAGACATTCGGCTTTATGCTAGAGGAAGAAAACTCAGAATCTCTGTTCAAGTTTTGAAGCTGGAAGAAGGTTCTGTGGTATAAGGATTTTGACCAAACACAGCATGTTTTCCAGACTACACTGTCCCGACTCTAAAATACACTTGTGGAAGCTTTGCACTGTAGGCA
This sequence comes from Thalassophryne amazonica, assembly GCF_902500255.1. NCBI lineage: Eukaryota > Metazoa > Chordata > Actinopteri > Batrachoidiformes > Batrachoididae > Thalassophryne > Thalassophryne amazonica. The sequence continues at coordinate 12,175,691 of NC_047109.1, forward strand.
TGCTTCTGCTATGTTGCAGGGAATGTGTTCATGATTCCATGATATATTTTAGTAAATTTATTAAATTAATGAGGTATATAAAATCTCTCAAATAACAGTAGGTAACTATTTTAGCAGGTTTCTTTTGTCATAGTATTTATGAAATATGAGTTGGTAAATAAAATATATTTATTGTGACCACAACCATTAAATGTCGCTGTAATCTGCTGAATCATTAGCCTTTCCTTTGAGCAATTATTGAGAAAATACTACGAAGCATGTTCCACCCTACTTCTAAATTATATATATTTAATCTGGCTGCTGTTCATCATTGATAATTTATGTCATTGTTTCTTAATTTTAGTAAAGCTACAGTGTTTATATATTATTATTGTATAATTTGCTTGCCACTATCTTGGCATTTGGTGCAATGTCAAGTAGGGATGGGTACCTTTCACATTTGAACCGATACAGTACCGACACCCGGTACCTGGGAATCTATACTGGTACACAACGGTACCAATTTTCTGTACTTTTATGCATTGTGTTTGAAGTAAAATCTTTTTAAAAAAAATTATCGTTTAACAGATTTATTTCTGAAAGTATAAACTTTAACAAATATGTCAAAACAAAATGAAATTGTTTGTCTTCAATCAATCAATGAATTTTATTTATATAGCGCCAAATCACAACAAACAGTTGCCCCAAGGCACCTTGTATTGTAAGGCAAGGCCATACAATAATTACATAAAAACCCCAACGGTCAAAACGACCCCCTGTGAGCAAGCACTTGGCGACAGTGGGAAGGAAAAACTCCCTTTTAACAGGAAGAAACCTCCAGCAGAACCAGGCTCAGGGAGGGGCAGTCTTCTGCTGGGACTGGTTGGGGCTGAGGGAGAGAACCAGGAAAAAGACATGCTGTGGAGGGGAGCAGAGATCAATCACTAATGATTAAATGCAGAGTGGTGCATACAGAGCAAAAAGAGAAAGAAACACAGTGCATCATGGGAACCCCCCAGCAGTCTAAGTCTATAGCAGCATAACTAAGGGATGGTTCAGGGTCACCTGATCCAGCCCTAACTATAAGCTTTAGCAAAAAGGAAAGTTTTAAGCCTAATCTTAAAAGTAGAGAGGGTGTCTGTCTCCCTGATCTGAATTGGGAGCTGGTTCCACAGGAGAAGAGCCTGAAAGCTGAAGGCTCTGCCTCCCATTCTACTCTTACAAACCCTAGGAACTACAAGTAAGCCTGCAGTCTGAGAGCGAAGCGCTCTATTGGGGTGATATGGTACTATGAGGTCCCTAAGATAAGATGGGACCTGATTATTCAAAACCTTATAAGTAAGAAGAAGAATTTTAAATTCTATTCTAGAATTAACAGGAAGCCAATGAAGAGAGGCCAATATGGGTGAGATATGCTCTCTCCTTCTAGTCCCCGTTAGTACTCTAGCTGCAGCATTTTGAATTAACTGAAGGCTTTTCAGGGAACTTTTAGGACAACCTGATAATAATGAATTACAATAGTCCAGCCTAGAGGAAATAAATGCATGAATTAGTTTTTCAGCATCACTCTGAGACAAGACCTTTCTAATTTTAGAGATATTGCGTAAATGCAAAAAAGCAGTCCTACATATTTGTTTAATATGCGCTTTGAATGACATATCCTGATCAAAAATGACTCCAAGATTTCTCACAGTATTACTAGAGGTCAGGGTAATGCCATCCAGAGTAAGGATCTGGTTAGACACCATGTTTCTAAGATTTGTGGGGCCAAGTACAATAACTTCAGTTTTATCTGAGTTTAAAAGCAGGAAATTAGAGGTCATCCATGTCTTTATGTCTGTAAGACAATCCTGCAGTTTAGCTAATTGGTGTGTGTCCTCTGGCTTCATGGATAGATAAAGCTGGGTATCTTCTGCGTAACAATGAAAATTTAAGCAATGCCGTCTAATAATACTGCCTAAGGGAAGCATGTATAAAGTGAATAAAATTGGTCCTAGCACAGAACCGTGTGGAACTCCATAATTAACCTTAGTCTGTGAAGAAGATTCCCCATTTACATGAACAAATTGTAATCTATTAGATAAATATGATTCAAACCACCGCAGCGCAGTGCCTTTAATACCTATGGCATGCTCTAATCTCTGTAATAAAATTTTATGGTCAACAGTATCAAAAGCAGCACTGAGGTCTAACAGAACAAGCACAGAGATGAGTCCACTGTCTGAGGCCTTAAGAAGATCATTTGTAACCTTCACTAATGCTGTTTCTGTACTATGATGAATTCTAAAACCTGACTGAAACTCTTCAAATAGACCATTCCTCTGCAGATGATCAGTTAGCTGTTTTACAACTACCCTTTCAAGAATTTTTGAGAGAAAAGGAAGGTTGGAAATTGGTCTATAATTAGCTAAGATAGCTGGGTCAAGTGATGGCTTTTTAAGTAATGGTTTAATTACTGCCACCTTAAAAGCCTGTGGTACATAGCCAACTAATAAAGACAGATTGATCATATTTAAGATCGAAGCATTAAATAATGGTAGGGCTTCCTTGAGCAGCCTGGTAGGAATGGGGTCTAATAGACATGTTGATGGTTTGGATGAAGTAACTAATGAAAATAACTCAGACAGAACAATCGGAGAGAAAGAGTCTAACCAAATACCGGCATCACTGAAAGCAGCCAAAGATAACGATACGTCTTTGGGATGGTTATGAGTAATTTTTTCTCTAATAGTTAAAATTTTATTAGCAAAGAAAGTCATGAAGTCATTACTAGTTAAAGTTAAAGGAATACTCGGCTCAATAGAGCTCTGACTCTTTGTCAGGCTGGCTACAGTGCTGAAAAGAAACCTGGGGTCGTTCTTATTTTCTTCAATTACTGATGAGTAGTAAGATGCCCTAGCTTTACGGAGGGCTTTTTTATAGAGCAACAGACTCTTTTTCCAGACTAAGTGAAGATCTTCTAAATTAGTGAGACGCCATTTCCTCTCCAACTTACGGGATATCTGCTTTAAGCTGCGAGTTTGTGAGTTATACCACGCAGTCAGGCACTTCTGATTTAAAGCTCTCTTTTTCAGAGGAGCTACAGCATCCAAAGTTGTCTTCATTGAGGATGTAAAACTATTGACGAGATACTCTATCTCACTTACAGAGTTTAGGTAGCTACTCTGCACTGTGTTGGTATATGGCATTAGAGAACATAAAGAAGGAATCATATCCTTAAACCTAGTTACAGCACTTTCTGAAAGACTTCTAGTGTAATGAAACTTATTCCCCACTGCTGGGTAGTCCATCAGAGTAAATGTAAATGTTATTAAGAAATGATCAGACAGAAGGGAGTTTTCAGGGAATACTGTTAAGTCTTCAATTTCCATACCATAAGTCAGAACAAGATCTAAGATATGATTAAAGTGGTGGGTGGACTCATTTACATTTTGAGCAAAGCCAATTGAGTCTAATAATAGATTAAATGCAGTGCTGAGGCTGTCATTCTCAGCATCTGTGTGGATGTTAAAATCGCCCACTATAATTATCTTATCTGAGCTAAGCACTAAGTCAGACAAAAGGTCTGAAAATTCACAGAGAAACTCACAGTAACGGCCAGGTGGACGATAGATAATAACAAATGAAACTGGTTTTGGGGACTTCCAATTTGGATGGACAAGACTAAGAGTCAAGCTTTCAAATGAATTAAAGCTCTGTCTGAGTTTTTGATTAATTAATAAGCTGGAATGGAAGATTGCTGCTAATCCTCCGCCTCGGCCCGTGCTACGAGCATTCTGGCAGTTAGTGTGACTCGGGGGTGTTGACTCATTTAAACTAACATATTCATCCTGCTGTAACCAGGTTTCTGTAAGGCAGAATAAATCAATATGTTGATCAATTATTATATCATTTACTAACAGGGACTTAGAAGAGAGAGACCTAATGTTTAATAGACCACATTTAACTGTTTTAGTCTGTGGTGCAGTTGAAGGTGCTATATTATTTTTTCTTTTTGAATTTTATGCTTAAATAGATTTTTGCTGGTTATTGGTGGTCTGGGAGCAGGCACCGTCTCTACGGGGATGGGGTAATGAGGGGATGGCAGGGGGAGAGAAGCTGCAGAGAGGTGTGTAAGACTACAACTCTGCTTCCTGGTCCCAACCCTGGATAGTCACGGTTTGGAGGATTTAAGAAAATTGGCCAGATTTCTAGAAATGAGAGCTGCTCCATCCAAAGTGGGATGGATGCCGTCTCTCCTAACAAGACCAGGTTTTCCCCATGTTATGTTTCGGACGCGGGCGGAGAACCGACCCAGCGTTTGAAAGGAGCCAGCATAAAATAAGCAGAGCACGGTTCAAAGGATAACAGAATTTAATAAACATAACAGTGGGGTGATAAACAACCAAAAATGTCCGCGGTCTGGTGAGGTGAAAACACGGCGCGCTCTCAACAGCGCAAATGGTCCGGAGCCACAGCAGTTCGGACCCAGGGACCCCGCCGACACCCCCCAGGTGGCCGCGACAAACCGAGTCTGTGAAGAAAGAAAACATGAGGTGAGTCCAACTCCACACAGAGAGACACAACTCAAAGGTGCACGCAATCAGCAAACACTTCCTGGCTTAAATCTATACATCAGCTTCTTACCCTGCAGGCACGGAACAACTCAGTTCAAATCTCCACTGCAGCAGAAGCTGATTAGACAATTAGCATAACGTGACAGCTCACTAAACACAAGGTGTGAGGGACACCAAATCCACTGTCATTACTTCATAAAAGTCACCAAAACCAAATTACCTCAGGAAGTGTGCTGAAGAGCGTGAGACCTCACCCAATCCTCCTTCACAGACTGTGGCGTCAAACCTGGAGCGGTCTCTGCGTCCGTGATGGTGAGATTGTTCTCCTGACGTCGATCTCACACGTCTGCTCACAAGGTCGAGTCTCTGGCAATCACACACTGTGCATTCAAGGTTTAAATGCAACAATCTCTGATTATGACAAAATACACCACAGCTGTGAGTCCTGATGACCTGCACGTGATAACAAGCCTCAGGTGTTCAGGGTGAGGTCCTGATGCTCAGCCACTCAGTCCTGAATGCATAGCACCTGGTGGGAGAAACAGAAAACAAAAACCAAACCAGCCAAACACCCCAGCCCACAACACCCCAGAAGCGTTGCCAATTATCTATGAAGCCCACCTTGTAACAAGGCAATTGTTTCACAAATTTCTTGAACATAGAAACTCTTAACTACACCTAAGCAGTGTTTACCTTTAAAATGCACAAATTAAATCCAAAAGGGGATAGACTAAAAATAAATAAAAGTGTAATTTTTATAAATTAAAGTGCAACAAACTAAAAATAAAAGTGAGGCAAACTTTTTGCAATGAACTACATTTACTGTAGTGTTTCGTCATTCATTGTGCAGTTTTTTTTTTCAAGAACACAAGCATATCAACTTTTTCGGGCAAGAGCCGAGCCCGCTGCACACATGCTAACGTTATCTAAACACTACGCTTTAGCGTTTCTTACCTGCAGCAGATGATGATGATGAAGCGGTTGTAAGCATATCTTCTCCAGCGATGCTGGCTGCAGATTACGAGTCGCTAGCGATGCCGAATTCAGGAGTTGATCTGACTCGCAGGCAGTCAAAACTTGTTTTATCTTCAGCGTTGAGAAATATCTTGTGCTTAACCAGGTGCTTCCTCAGATTTGATGTATTTCTGCCGCGGGCCTTGCATTTTGCATCACAAATATTGCAGCAAGCGAAATCTGCATCGCATTTAGAAAAGTGGAGCCATACTTTCGAGTGCTTTCTGTCAGCCATCTGCTTTGTTTATGAACCAGCGGCTTCCGCTTCTGACGTCATTAGGCTGTGCGTGCTGCGTTCATGTAAAATTGTCCACTCTCCCACTCTCTCAGGCATAATGGTGCGTTTAAGTACCAAAACGTGGTACTTAAACGTACCAAGCATTTAAGTACCGTTTGATTTTACATGAACAGATACCCCATAGTACCGACGGAATTCGGTTGGTACCGAATTCAGCACCCATCCCTAATGTCAAGGCACTGACATTGCACCAAATGTTAGCATGAGGTGAGAGCCTCCATTGTGAGTAACAGGATTTATCATCACGCTCACTCACCCATCTTCAACCGCTTATCCAGGATCGGATCGCGGGAGGATGTGTCATGTGCTTAAAACATACATACTTGCATGCTAACATAAATGGATAATTACAGTGTTAGCATGAAAACTCACATGATCATCCTTGTTAACATGAGTTCACATTAGCATGACATGACTGCTTGTCTCTGTTGTAACATTATTTATCATGTGCTAAAAAATACATACATGCATGCTAACATAAATGCATAATCGGTACGTCAGAATGAAAACGTATTAGCATAATGGGCTTAATGTACTTAAAAACATACTTTGTTACACCACCCACTCCAGGTCTGTAGACATGACCTTCATTCATGACAATCAAATGTACAAGTTCACTAATGTACATGTTTTGCAGCGATGGGTGCAGTTCATCTAACAGCTAATTAGCAAAGCTTTTTTTTTATTTATGGATTAGCTTTTCAGCTAACTTTGAAAACCGCTAGTGGACCAATGAATTTGCATAAATTTGTGCACCCGTGTTATTTTATTGATTTGAATACATTTAGCACTAATTATTGGAACACAAAATTGGTTTGGTAAGCTCATTGACTCTTGACCTCCTTACACAGGTGAATCCAATCATGAGAAAGGGTATTTAAGGTGGCCATTTGCAAATGTTCCCCTCTTTGCATCTCTTCTAATGAGTGGCAACATGGGAGCCTCTAAACGACTCTCAAATGACCTGAAAACAAAGATTGTTCAACATCATGGTTTAGGGGAAGATACAAAAACCTATCTCAGAGATTTCAGCTGTCAGTTTCCACTGTGAGGAACATAGTCAGGAAATGGAAGACCGTACTAGGCACAGTACTACTTAAGGCCTAAAGTGGTAGGCCAAGAAAAATCTCAGATAAGCTGAAGTGAAGGACGGTAAGAACAGTCATAGTCAACCCACAGACCTGCTCCAAAGACCTAGAACATGATCTTGCTGCAGATAGTGTCTCTGTGCGTCGTTCAACTATACAGCACACTTTGCACAAAGAGATGCTGTATGAGCTGTAATGCAGAGGAAGCCTTTTCCACAAACAGAGTTGCTTGAGGTATGCTAAAGCACATTTAGACAAGCCAGCTTCATTTTGGAATAAAGTGCTGTAGACTGATTAAACTAAAATTGAGTTATTTGGACATAGCAAGGCGCGGTATGCAAGGCTGAAAAAGAACACACCATTCCAAGAAAAACACTTGCTACCTACAGTAAAATTTGGAGGTGGTTCCATCATGGTGTGGGGCTGTGTGGCCAGTGCAGGTACTGGGAATCTTGTTAAAGTTGAGGGTCACATATCAGCAGATTCTTGAGAACAATGTTCATGAATCAGTGACAAAGTTGAAGTTGCGTCGGGGCTGGATCTTTCAACAAGACAACGACCCTAAACACTACTCAAAATCTACTAAGGCATTCATGCAGAGGAAAAAGTACAACGTTCTGGAATGGCCATCTCAGTCCCCAGACCTGAATATTATTGACAATCTGTGGTATGATTTTAAGCGGGCTGTCCATGCTCGGAAACCAACAAACCTGACTGGAAATGCTTTGTAAAGACGAATGGTCCAAACTACCTTCAACCAGAATCCAGACTATATAAGAAGCGTTTAGAGGTTGTTATGAAAAAAAGGAGAATCTACTAAATATTGATGTATTTTTTCTGTTGGGGTGCCCACATTTATGCACCCGCCTAATTTTGTTTAAAGAATTATTGCACACTTTCTGTAAATCCTATAAACTTCATTTCACTTTTCAAATATCACTGTTTGTCTGCTATATGATATAATTAACTGATATTGCTGATCCAAACAACCAAGGATTTATAAATGAAAGACATGGAAATCATCAGGGGTGCCCAGACTTTTACATACAACTGTGTGTGTGTGTGTGTGTGTGTGTATATATATATATATATATATATATATATATTTCACTTCAGTCAGAATAAATTACATGTTTGAATTCCAGTGTTACAATCATACTGTATATTTAATTTTCAAACCATTGTTAACTTTTATTGAGCTGTTTTTTAAACTGTGTACAATTTTCTACCAACATCTTATAATTATCACCTTACTAAAAAGTGAACAAGCATTCCCACCCCCAGGCTGAAAACACTCAACAATTTAATTTAACCCTGAACAGGCATTCCTGAAGAAACTGAATGTATATGTTGTGACACACACACACCAAAACCCAAAAAGTAAAGGTTGGATCCCGTCTTCAGTGTTCCCTGGTCAGTGGCTCGTCTTTCCTTCCTGTAATTACACATAGTTGTGGGTTCTAATGGACGAGGTGGAGAGCAGAGCTGCGGTCTGCGACACAAGAGACACAGACAGGTCTTAACCAGAACATAATATCTTCCTCTTCTCATACTCGCCACCACATTAGAAAACTGAGGTTTCCAATCAGGAGCCTCTTCCAGTTTTCCCTGCTCAAGAACCGCTGTGAATGAGAAGCTTCCTGTCAACACCTCGTCCTTTTCCTCTGTCTTGTCTGTTTTCTTTTTATAGCACAGTGAACTCTATTAATAAACTGCTGCTCTTGGTTAAGGGGGATTCTTTGCTTTATCCAAGAGAACGAAGATGCTATTACAGTGTTTGGATTCTTTTTTTTTTATTTAATTTGTTGCAAAGCCATAATCATCCAGTGTCTGGAGTTGAGGTATCAAACCGGGTTATTCACTGCTCTTCAGGCCTTTCTGTGATCTCTGCAAGTTAGTGTTTGTAAGACAACACCATATGTCAAAAATAAATAAAGAAATAAAGAGACAGGCTTAAATCTGAGGTTTCAGGGTAAATGCTGAGTTTAGCTGCAGGTCGCTTTAACTCCACTCGACAGAACAATGGACAGAGTCACTTACTGTCAGAGATGTCTCTTTCTGTACTGATATAGAAAATATGTTTGAATTGTTTCTGACGTGGATAAATTGAAGTCAGTAAACATGCTTCAAGAGAGATTGTCTTACAAAATACCCAGCAGTGATTCTCCACTATTTGGCTTTGTGACCCCAAGACTATGTAAGTTTTAATTTTCAGGAATCACTTGACAAGCTGATATAGCAGAGTATCGCACGGTTCCGCACGGAAGAAGGCATAATGAGTAAAAGCAGCTCTCACAGCCCTTTTTTATGTTTAGGTTCTCCAGTGGCACAGAGCAGAGTACCGCTGCCATGAACACCACACACTGAATGGTCACTTTATTAGGTACACCTGGTTGTTATGCCCTCTGCAAAGACAAACTTGGGGGCTACATAGGAATCACCCCGTTTATCCGCCCGACTCTCAGCGAAGCTTGTCTCCTCCGAAATTGTTTCAACAAAAACTCACACATCATATGAATTCGTGCAGGAAGGAAAATAACTCTGGTCCAGCATCTTTAAGGGGAGATAATTGGCCTTTTGTTGTTGTTTTTTTAATAAATTGTGTATGTAACGTGATGAACCACATGTATATTGACCTCATAAGGACAACTTATGAGGACAGGATAAGGACAACTCCTCTGAAACTACCACACTGATGGCACACAATCTGAAGATGTTTAGGAAGGGAAATAATCAACCTTGTCCTTAGTTATCCCTGATTGTGCTCAAACAAGCCACACACAGCAAAAACATTCACTCCCACAATGGAAAACACATTGATTTCTGCCCAGTTTTTTCCTTTAATTTCCCCCTTTTTATTTACAGCTGTTAAATGATTGTTAAACATAAATGACTGAACAAGTCATGCACTCAGTTAAGATCATTAGTTGCTCATTTTTTCAGGATGGGACATTTTATACGTTGTTGTTATTGACAGATTTGTTCATGTAAGCAGTGTTCATTAGATCATTTTTTGTTTTTCAGGTATTATTTTCTGTTCACAGGGATGATCACTGGAAATATCTATCAATCTAATAAACATGGGCACCTTTCAGTCCTCTTTTCTTCAAAAATTCTTTTTCTGGAACACTCCAGCATTTTATGTCTTCCAGCAAGCACTCCTTGTCCATGCAGGCTACTTCAGAATATACACAGGTGCCAGTGTTAGGAAACTAATTCCAGTGTGATGTCTACAAGAGGCGATAACTGGACTTTGGTTGTTCACTTTTAAATGCATCATGATTATAATAAAGTGCTTGTGTTGTCATGAGGTTGCTGGACAGAGGTGTTTGGCAATGTCAATATTTTGGCAGGAGAACAAAGGTCCAAGTCTGTCGGGACCTGGTGCTTCCTGTGAAACTTCAGCAAACTAGTGACCTAAGGTCATGTCTTTGGTGCTAACTATTTTGGGAATGGCTTTGTGTCAAACAAAGGGTTATGTAGAGAGACTTAGATGAGGAGTATCACTTCCACTGTGCCTCTCTGTGGAGGACCCAAGCAGCAGAAGGCCAAGGGAATGCCCACAGTTTGCCTGACAGCAGGAGGTTGATGGTTACTTTTGACACCCTGTCTGGGTGGTTGCCATCCAGGACCCAAGGCCGTTCCCAGACCTGGCCTGACATCATATTTGTCACACACATGAACAGAGGTGGAGCAGTTTGTTAATCCAGGTATTTCATCACAAATGTTAGTGGTACAGCATGTCATTTTGTGAGCTTGATTATAGATCTTGAGTTAATATCAAAACTGGGGCAGACTGGCAGCAACTTGATGTATAAATAGCAAGTTCAGACAACAGTCATCAGAAAAGGCAAGAAATGTGATCAGAGGTTTTCACCGTGGAATGAATGTTGGTGCCAGACGGGGATTTTACTCAGTATTATAAAGCTCCATTTATTTAGTCTCCACCACTTCATCCTGACTGGGTTGCAATGGCAGAAACCTAAGTAACATAGCTCAAACATTTATGTCTCCAACCCCAGATCCTTTGGTTACTTCTGGCTAATCCCAGGGACAGCCTGAGCCAGGTTGCACATGCGATCTCTCCCATGTGTTCTGGATCTATCCTCCCATCTCCTCCAAGTTTGCTGTGCCTGGAAATCCTCCAAGCAGAGGCACCTAACCTGAAACTTAACATAAAGGAAGAGAAATTCTACTTGTTGTCACAACTCCTGAGACTGTCAGGTTCAGACCAACCACCTTCCAAATGAATCCAGTTTTAGCTGCTTCTACCAGTGGTCTCATTCTTTCATTCAGTATTCAGAGTTCATGATCTTACGAGAGATTGGAATTATGATTGATTTGGAAATTTAGAGTTTAGTTTTTCACAGGACACACTATTGTTGCCTCAATTGTGGAAAAAGTAAATAAAAATAACAGGTTCAAACTTCTTCATTTGAGGAACACACTTCATTCCCAACTCGGGTTTCATGTTGCAGAGAAGGATAAGAAGGAGACTTTTACTCCGACAGTGGTTGGTCTTGATTACTGCATATTGTACCCGATTGCCCACTTTCACCTACTTTTACACAAGATTACCCCCCCCCCCCCCCCTTCTGCACCAGGTAACGCTGATTGTTCACATTTTTGGAACACAATTTATCTTGATGTCACAAATTTCTTTAAAAGTGTTTAAAGCTTTCCCAATTGCTCACAAGGTTCTACTGATTACGCCTGATTTCAGGCCCAAATTTGGGTATCCCAGAAATCATTGACACTCAGGTCAAAAATTGATATTTAGAGACGGGTGTAAAGATGTGTAGGTCAATATGTATATTCCACTAAACATGTTTTAACTTTGGGTTTGTGCTCCTTTTCTCAGGGAGGATGAAGATGTGTCGCAATGTGCTGTGCCGATCTCCACGAGCCTAATCAAACAGATCCTTAACAAGACCAGGACTGAGAACAATCTGGAGCACATCCTGGCTGACTTCTATGGTCCACAGATGACCCGTGAGCCTACATGGCCCTACGTCACCAAGGATCCCGACAGGTACTCAGTGCTTGGAGTTGCATTTGCACGAACATGAAAGAGAGTTGATCATCTCAAAGACCAAACAAATAACAATTAGTAAGCAGAGTGGCCACTGAGAGAGGGGAAGAAAATAGCATCTTACAGGTTGATGCAGATTTATGCAAATTATTTCTTTGTGATTCACTGATACTGTAATATATGGTTCTGTGAGGCCTTGACTTTTATCAGTTCTGTCCAAAACTGATCCACTTTGTCCTTGACTAACAGACAACCCTTTCACCATGTTTAATCCATGTTGGCTCCAAGCGGTTTGAGTTAAAGAGTTATAACTTTCAGTTTGACATTTCAAGGTCACTTCAGGTCTGAGGTCATGTGACTAATAGAAAGATGATATATTAGTTTATGGAAGTGTTTAATCGTAACCATAGTAGGTGTCTCTCTTCAACCAGTTCTGTAAAATAGCTGTCATGCCCCGCCCTGATCTAGGCTCCTATAGCGCATCTCCATTTGCCCCAGCTTTGTTTTATTAATTATTTTCATCATGTGTTTATTCTGTGTAATATTTTTGCTTTGTTACTTTCTTTCTTTGTTACTTTTATACAGCCACGTTTCAGTTCCGTTCTTGTTTTGTTCAATCAGTCTGTGTTTTCATGGTTTGTCATTTAGTTATCGTCTGCTTATTTTTGCTGTTCTCATTTCTGTTATATGTAGTATTTTGATGTCAGGTTTTGTTATCACTTAGTTTCTGTTTTACTTATAGTTTTTTGTCTGTCTGTTCCAGTTCAGTTTTGTCATAGTGTTTCATTTCCTATTATTCTCTGATTAGTTTTATGTACTTTATCTTCTGTGTTTATCATCTTCTGGTTTGCTTTTCAGTCCTGTTCAAGTTTTGATTACTTGTTTATGTTTCCTTTGTATGGTCTTTAGTTGTCATGTCTGTAATTCTCATCACTTACACCTCTCTGTCTCGTCCTGTATTTGTCTGCACTCACCTCAGTTCTCACGTGTTCACACCCAGCTTCTTTGTTATCACTGTCTCCTCTGATCATTGCACTCTCTTGTCCTGCACCTGCACTTCCTCAGCTGTTGGCCACACCCTGTTTTGTCTGTCATTTCCTTGCCCGCTTGTCACTGCCTTTTCTTGCATCTCTTTTCCCCTCTTGGATTCACCTGACCACACCTCCTTTCCAGATCCTTCTCCCACCATGTGCATCTCATTATCCAATTACCACCTGTTCTTATTTAAACTGCTTCTGTTCACTTCCTCCCCGCTCGTTTGTCAACATTGTCACTTACCAGCTCACGTCACTGTTCTGTTGTTTGCCTAGCCATGTTTTTGACCCCTGCTCTGCTTTTTGGAACCCATTTTTGCCTCTGCTCTGATTGCCCTGTTTGCTGGTTTACTGAACTCTGCTTGTTTTGGACCTTGACTTATTGTCTCACCCTTATCTGTACTTTTGCACCGTGGACTGCTTGCCTGTGTGCCGTATCCGTGTCTACATTAAAGACCCAGCCTTTACTCATACGCCAGCCTGTGAGTCTGCATATTGCGTCCAGCCTCAGTCAGTGCCTCGCTACCTCCCAGCCTGACAATAGCCATTCTAAACATCTCTTATGACCTTGCATGTGATCCTGGCTTTTAACCAATTTTTGTAAAACTCAAATCACTGTGCTTGGTTGATCCTCAGTGACTTGAACCATTTTTGGTCCTCACACAAACTCACAGGATGGAAAACAATACTGCCACGTGTCCTGCAGCTGCTAGTGGTAATAATCCAAACTAGATTGTACAATATAGTATATATACAGGTAACACCACTGCATTCTACACTTTGTAGTGCGTTGTCTCTAATATGTTCAGTACATGAGAAGCAAAATTATTTGCTGTTGAAAAAAATGTAAAATCCTTTTTTTTTTTTGCTATTGCTCTCCTAAATGTTGTAACTTTGAACATCTTGCTATATCTTGCTATCTATCTTGCTCATATGAATGCATGTAGCACACACACACACACACACACACAATCCCTGAACCCACACAAGCTGCTCCCAAATTGTGGATTTTTGCTAGTAATTGCAAGTATCTGACCTGCACCTCAAAACACTCGCTTACTGACACATGATCTGAGTTGTGAGGCACATCTACACTTGCTGTATCATTATCACATGATGTTTAAATTCACCAAGACACCAGACTGGCTCATGACCTGTTGTACTAAGTGATGAGCATATATTCCATATATTCTTCATATTCAGTGTTATTATAGCAGCTTAAATCTGTTTCTTATGATTTGATAAAACAAATTCCTTCAAGACCATACGCATTCCTGTGCAGCCACTTTGTGCAAGAGAGGCTTTAATTTTGGGAGGCTTGTCTTTAATGTTCACATAATAAAACGTCAGATGTGAGCTGGGTCCCGCTGCCGTCCCCACAGACTGCACATTTGGCTCTTCACTGTCCGTCTCACTTTCCCACACAACTCACACAGACTTGCATCGAGTTAAAACTTGGCCCGTCTGCCAGCTTGCTATATATAAGTAATATTTATATCATTCTGCAACGTGCACATGTGGGCCTGTCCCCAAACGTCATTCTGGGAGTCATCGTTTGTCACACGGCGATCACATCTTGATAGCAGCGGTACAACATGTAGACACGCCCCTCTCCCCACTGGCACCGAGTTACAAAAAAGTCCCCGTAAATCTGCTGGACATGTGGGCCACGTCTGCTTGTGGTCGCGCGTGCTTTTCTGCTCCGTAAAACACGTACAAGCACGGATTGTTCCCCTGCACACTGAGATGAAGACTGTGCACGCAGTCCTGTGCACACGTTATGTATCCTGTCATCTTACGAACTGTGTAATGTATCATGTATTTTCCCTTTATCTGTATGGTGACGGAAAATGTAACTTGAAATGTCAAAACATTTGTGTTTAGGCAAAACTTAAATATGAGATTTTTTGTTGTAGCTGTTTAATTAATTGCTTATCACGTTATAAACTTCACTTTGATTCAACATTTCAACAAACATTCCTCAACATCATATCCGCTACTCACTCACTCACTTACCTTCAACCGCTTACTCCAATTGAGGGTTATTGGGGGGTGGAGGGGGGTGGCTGGAACCTATCCCAGCAGTCATTGGGTGTGAGGGGAGGTTCACCCTGGACAGGACGTCAGTCTGTCGCAGGGCCACATATAGACAGACACATTCACACCTGCACACACACCTACGAACAATTACAAAGTTTCCAATCCACCTAACCTGCATTTCTTTGGATGTGGGAGGAAGCCGGAGAGAACCCACACAAACACGGGGAGAACACATAAACTCCACACAGAAAGGCCACAGGTGGGAATCGATCCCATGACCTTCCTGCAATGAGGCAACAGTGCTAACCACTAAACCACTGTGCTGCCACATTGTATCCAGTGAGTCAAAGTTCTCAATCTCCCCTCCTGCATTACTTGCGTCACGGCTTGTGGCAACTTACTGTATGTTGAAACTTCCCACCGTATAAATAAATGTAATTAAATTGAATTATCGTGCACCAAAGTGTGACACCACTTATCTGTAACCATACCTTAGGTGGTTGTGCACTCACTTTGTTTTCAAAATGGTCCTTTTGTGTTTTGAAGCCCACTCTGAATGCAAAGTGTGTGTTTGTATTGATTATATATTTAATGTCTTGTCAGTTGATGATAGAATTTGAACTTAGTTTGCACCCTGAACAGTTGTAAACAGCATGCTATGCACAGGAGGTCTCTTCAGCGCTCTATTATTTGTATATACGATATTTGCGGGGGGGTTCTTGTTGCAATCCGGTTAAGTGTGATGTAACGCATCATTTTCAACTTCCGGCTCCAAACAAAAAAAGCGCGCTGTCATTAACATTGAGAACTGCACTGAGACGCTCTGATCAGGCTGCACTTAAAAACCGTTGCACACGGACCACAGGATTAACATTGCAACATAAAACTCTTTGTATATTGTGCCTAAAACTCTCCTGGATATATTAACAGGGTTTTTAAACATTGTTATTGCGTTTGTTTTATGTAAAAATGCAAGAAGCTCAGGTTGTTTCTCCGTTATTTTCAATGGGAGTTGCTGTGAGCTGTAATCGCTTCCTGTTCATGTCATTCAGGGGGAAAGAGAAGTTTGCACTTTAACGTCCTGTTTATTCTAATAAATACATTTTTTTATTAACAAACAGACATGTATATTTTACCTGTACATAATGAAATATATAAAGTAAAAGAAAAAAGTTTTATTAAGTGTTCTTACCTTAGAAACAGTCGAATGCGGTTAATGGAGGTGGAGGCGGAGAAGGGAGGGATGGAGATTTGCGCACACTGTAAACACAAACTAAATTTAAACTGTAGATCCTTAAAAGGATCATACAGACATAACATTAGGGCCCTGTCCCACTGGCGTTTAGGATGATTTGCGTATAGATTGCACACAAAATTGGCTCATATTCACTTAACATCCGCAATATACGTGAAACATGCTTGTATGAATTGGCTGACACCCGCACACGTCTGCAATTATCCGCAGAGGCACGTTTTTCCATTTCCAGGATTAATGAGCTGCACAAAATTTTGGCTGCGGATGACATCTGCCTTACATATTCCATACATACACAATACATACTCAATCTATGCGCTGTATATTCGCCATCATCTGCTGATATCCGCAACTGACAGGGATTTGCGGCTTGGCAGCGGACTGGGACAACGTGTAAAATGGATATTTTGCGTGCCCATCATGTCCACATCACAAACTAAAATAAGTTGTAGCTGCATACAGACTGGCCACGAATAAAGCATTTTTATTACGTCTGCTTTGCATCTGATTTGCGGTGGATGCAAATCAGATGCGCTGTGTTCACAGCTGGACGCCGTTCTTTGTTCTACCGGCTGCCTATATAAAATAATTATTTCGTGGTGGATTAATCATTTTATTCTGCAAATTGGCTGTTGAAAACAGCTCTAATCACCTCCTGAATCACAGAGGGAGCTCCGCTGGGCCGTTCGCGGGCGCGTCTGCAGAAAGCATTTTGAGCCGTCTAAAAGGGTAATTATTTGACTTGTTAACATTGTCAAGGCTTGATAAAACAGTTGTGTGTTTTTTCCTTCTTGTCTGCAGCTGTTACAGTATTTATTCCTATGTTTATAACAGATTTACCTTCTTGTTATAATCGTTCAGACGATCTGCGCTCTGATGCGATCCGCTGACGTCACTGTTCACTGCTTCTTTACTCCAGTCAACTTGTCCAAGTCCAGCAAATGCTCCAGAGGCTGTGGTGTTGGTGTGAATAGTGATGCTGAAAGGAGCGAGTGCACTTCTTTTATGACTGCAATGCACATGCCATGCACACGCAACACGTGCGTGATGCATTCATAATACACCCGTAATACTGCCGTGATGATCGCAATGTGTCAGATCCGTTTCCTCACTACATGCGTTATACAATCGTGATTGTTCATCATGTATTTGCTATATATTATTAATATATCCGTAATTCATACGGAGACATTTGTCATTTTTGGCCATTTTTGTTGCGGCCGACAACGAACACCCGTATTTTATGTACTCAATTCATGCGCAAATAATCCTCTCCCCAGTGAGACAGTGCCCTTAATTGTAAACTTGCAGGTCTTTGGACCTGGAAACAGATTTATCACATGATGTGTTACGTCAGAGCTTAACAACCAGATACTGAGGAGATGTGGAACAAGACAACACCCATCATTACTCGTGCACGTGTGTGTGTGTGTGTAGATATGTAGGTATACTTGTTTAAACTTCTCATACTACATTTGTATCCTATAACGTACCTTCATCAAGCTTCCCATTGTGGACGAGGATCCAGTTTCTCAGTGCGGAAGCCAAAGGAAGTGAAGTTTTTGGCAGTGTGCGTGTAAATATTGTGCCGTAGGGAGCAGAGGAAGTTGAAAGCGGTAAATGTGTTTTTTCATTCTGTGTTGGTCTTATAATGGTGGAGCGGCACCTTGGCCGTCATTAAACAAATATCTTGTAGCGGTTTGGGCTGCGTGTATGAATGGGGAGCAGTGGAGTCTCTCAGAATTCACACTTTCAAAAACCCTAAACTCCAGAGTTGGCAGGACGTGACAGAAGCTGCTGAGCACATTTCACTAAATTACCTTTTTGTGAGCTCTGTAATGTGATTTATGAGCTGTACATTTTGCTGCCCTCAGCTTTGAGGCTAATAGTTTTTGTTTTTATTTTTTTAACTGCACAGAATCTGACACACCAGATCAGTCGCCAACACTATTTTTGGTGTGATTTGATAGCGAGAAGTCTTTGGGCACATGGCAGCTTGAGCCGGAAAGCAGAGTGGTGCTGGCTTTGGGATACGGGAAAAGTGGGTCACCTTTGATGGCTTTGAAGTCGTGAGTCTGAGAGAACTGTTTGTTTGGATCTCTTCTGGCACTCGGCTGTGTTTGGGGTTCACACAACCATGATTGCCGTGAAACGACTGCTGTGTCAGTGGATTTGTGTGTTTTTGTCTGTGTCCTTACTTGCCCGTACATGTTCCCAGATACGTGGTCAACACTTGTGTTTGCAAACTGTTTCTGTGCGTGTGTTTGTGTGGCCCATGTGACCGCTGTCAGTACACCCGCTCTGCTTAGTGTAGCGGCTATAAGGATTGTTTGTGTTTGTGTGGCGTGTTTAAATTCCTGTTTGGGACTGTATAATGCTTTATATTTGTACGTGTGTAAACGTGACCGTTGACAAATTACATGAGTGGAAATAGAAATTATATTTCTGTTCTTGGCGACGTGTTTCCGCGCCGAAGCGAGGATAATGGCTGTTTATCAATAATGCATTACAGGTAGCCGTGTGTGTGTCTGTGTGTGTATATCATTATGAATTCCTTCTATAGCCTCACTCCAAACATCTGAGATGGGAAACGTGAATTCTTTCTGGATGTCTGCTTGTTTGTGGTCTGGTACTGTTTGTCTCTTTAGCAAGGCGTCAGCGCAGACAGGATGACGGGTATTATTCCCTGTAGTTCTGCTCACACTTAAAAACGATGCATTGTCCTCTGCCGACCAACACTGTGGGGGGTATCAGGTTATGTGATCATCTGTGTCAGTTTGTCTGACTCTGTCTGTCTGCAACCAAGATATTTGAAAAGTGGTGGACAGGTTTTGCTAAAATTTTGTGGAGTGATGTTCCATGGGTAAGGGAATTGATACACTTTTGGCGGTAGTCTGGATCAAGCTCCGAGAATTTCCTGTCATCATTTCTTTTAAACATTCTAGCCTCGTGATGACATGACCATCCGTTGAGGAAAACATGCAGGTTTTCAGTCTGCTTGCAAGAAGATTTGGAAGACCACATTTTTAGAACATGAGGTGAAATATATTAGAGAGGAGAAGAATTGAGTCCACAACAGGTCACGAGGCCCATCAGACCAGTGCTCATCCCCTAATACCAGAGTGTGACACGGAAGAAAGTCTATGAGTCCCCCTGAATGGGA
Source organism: Thalassophryne amazonica (assembly GCF_902500255.1). Taxonomy (NCBI): domain Eukaryota; kingdom Metazoa; phylum Chordata; class Actinopteri; order Batrachoidiformes; family Batrachoididae; genus Thalassophryne; species Thalassophryne amazonica. The sequence goes on from NC_047109.1 coordinate 12,195,150, forward strand.
GGCCAGTCCTTCAGAGGTTACCACTCCAGTCAACAGCTGGGTGAACTAAGGCAATGAAGATGAGGGGTGTCTTCCAAGGATACAGAGAGGTAGCATGACAGGGAATTGAGCCCAGGTCTATATATTTGTAGTCCAAATTGTATTCCATAGAGCTGCCTTCTCTGTTTGGGGTTAAAAAAAAAAAACTAAAAATTTGGTGTTGATCCAAAATGCAGATCTAGAAGGAAATTCATTCTGAGAGGCTTTTGAAGATTTTTTTTTTCAGTAAATCAAGACAGATATACTGCAGATTTGGATCTTCCTTCCCACCAGCGCCAAAGTGCATTAGTGGACAATCAGTATGTCATATCATTTTTTAGCTATTCATCCATTTTCTACCTCTTCTCTGCAGCTGGGATGTTGTGTCACCAAGCTAGGTAAGGTAGACCAGATAGCTGTCTCACCACTTCCATTGTTCACCTCCTCCTGGGGGATCCCAAGGTTCTCTTGGGCCAGATAAAATGCATATCATCCAGTCAGAATGTTCTGGAGCTGATCCATGATCTGCTTCCAGTTGGACATGCCCAGAAGCCCTCTAGGAGGCATTTTTAATCAGATGCTGGAACTACAAAAAAAAGTGTTTTTTTTCACCAGGAGGGAGCAGTGGTTTTATACAGCATTTCTTTGATTTTTCAGGGTCTCACCTGGTTGTGGACAGGAAGCCCAGCAATGCTGCGATGAAAGCCATGTTTGACCCCATGCATGATTATATACTTTCTGTCACTGCCCAAAATCCATGACTATAGAAGAAGATTAAACACTCGATCAGTTGGAAAGTCAAGAATTTTGCCTTCTGACTCAGTTCCCTTTTGAAAACGTGATGCAGAAGCAAGGCCCACTTTACAGCTGACCGCACCAATCAGCCCATGAGTGTCATCTTTTATTTCATATGAAGATATGTGAATTTGCTTTGAGTTAATGCCATTCCTCCATTTATTTTGCAGTACTTATCAACACCTGTCCACAGTAGGTAAAAAGTAAGGTAACCTAGAAGACCTTCACTGCCAGTTACTCCTATAGCCGATCCCCCACTGTGTCTTTGGTCCCGAGGTGTGCACTTTATTAAGTTCTACTTTTTGTCTGTGTTCTACTCTCCTTAGGTTGATACAGGACTCCCTTGCTCAGTGGGACAGCCCGATGCAGGTAAAGTTATCCTGTTGGAAGTCAGGCCTCAACACCCTACTGGTGGAACTGCTTCCATGGGCCCTACTTGCCAACCATTCACAATGGGACCTCTGGCTGTTCGAGGGAGAAACTATCGTACTGCAGATACCAGTTGGCAAGGTCATTGTTCCACCAAACTTCAAGGTAATTGTATTTTGTGTCTACTGTATATACAGAGTGTGAGTTATACAATGACAGTTGGGGGTCTGATCATAGCTTATGCTAGCTAAGGCAAATGTTAGCTTTAGCTAGCTAATAATAATTAAACTGCAACTTAAACCAAAAGTTTAAAACTAGCTAATGTTAGCATTCATCCTTAGACAACTCCATCTAATTCAGAATCTTTGAAGGTAAGACCAGAAAGTGTACTAAACAAGCCTAATAGCTACTTACATTTGCCTACTATGATACCCTTTGCTTTGCTCCACGCATAGGACCAGAGACTTAAATGAGACATTTCAATGACAAGAGTGAGGCAGGTAGATGGAACGTTCAACTAAAGTTAAAAAATGGTACGATCCACTTTAGGGGTATCTGAAATTGTATTACGTATTCATATTCTTCCAGGCATGTATACAGGAAAGTAGATTTGCATTTTATATCACCAGTTATACAGCTTCATGATGAAGTGGTACAGAGGAGGATTTTCTTAGAAAGAAGTCCTGAAAGATTATCTACAAATTGCCAGAAGGTACATCTATGATGCAAGCCTAGATTCGATCTGCTTGGGTGAAAAAATACCCTTCTCTGCTCTTAGCAGAGAAGGGTATTTTTGCATCACCACTCTTAGCTCTATGAAGCTAAGAGTGGTGATGCAAAATGCAAAATTTGCACTGTGCACAGTATCTCATATAACTATAACTAACACAGCCACTGTAACTTCTTCTGGGTTGTCTGGGTGTCTTGGTGGCTTTCCTCACTCTTCTCCTTCTTGCACAGTCACTCAGTTTTTGAGAACTGTCTACTCCACACAGATTTACCACAGAGTGCCATACTGTTTGCATTTCTTTGTAATTGATGTAAATAAAGTCCAAGACATATTCAGTGGCAGCTTCACCATCAGAGAGCCTCGTCCACAATGAACGCTAAAGACTCCAAGCTGTCACTGATGTTAAAGGGGGCAACACACAGTATTAAGAACAGGGGGATGTAAACTTTTGATCAGGGTCATTTGGGTAGTTTCTGTTGTCATTATGTTTTTAAAAAGACTAAACACAGTTGTTTGACAATAAATGGCTTCACCCAACCACTAGCCATGAGTTTTTGTGTTATCATTCATATTCTCCATTCATATACGAGGTCTGTCCATAAAGTATCGTACCTTTTTATTTTTTTCAAAAACTATATGGATTTCATTCATATGTTTTTACGTCAGACATGCTTGAACCCTCGTGCGCATGCGTGAGTTTTTCCACGCCTGTCGGTGACGTCATTCGCCTGTGAGCACGCCTTGTGGAAGGAGTGGTCCCGCCCCCTCGTCGGATTTTCATTGTCTGGAAATGGCGGAATGAAAAGGACTTTTTTTCCATCAGAATTTTTTCAGAAGCTGTTAGAGACTGGCACCTGGAAACCATTTGAAAAATTTATCTGGCTTTCAGTGAAAATTTTACGGGCTTCACAGAGAATAAGGACTTTAACTACAGGGTTAAGGACCCCTTTAAGGACGGTCGGTGCGCCGCGCTGCGAGCTGCGACACAAACCACTGGATCATTTCTAAGCTGATGGCTCTGTGGATACGAGACCGTCGTGTGCTCTTTCTCTGATTATCACAAGACCTGGACATCAGCCATTTTCCGGCAGATTTCACTTTTAACAAGAGATTTTGTCATGGAAAGCCGCGCGGAGGCTTCGCGCGTCACGACCGATTCGCTGATGAAGCGAGACAAAGGAACACCTCCGTTTCGGAGTGTTAGAGGACAAGTTGGGACATGTCTATCTCGGCTTTCAGTGCTTACCAGTCGAGTGAGTATAAAAGAACTTGTGGAGAGCTGGACATGTCCCAACTTGTCCTCTAACACTCCGAAACGGAGGTGTTCCTTTGTCTCGCTTCATCAGCGAATCGGTCGTGACGCGCGAAGCCTCCGCGCGGCTTTCCATGACAAAATCTCTTGTTAAAAGTGAAATCTGCCGGAAAATGGCTGATGTCCAGGTCTTGTGATAACCAGAGAAAGAGCACATGACGGTCTCGTATCCACAGAGCCATCAGCTTAGAAATGATCCAGTGGTTTGTGCCGCATCATCGCAGCTCGCAGCGCGAGGCACCGACCGTCCTTAAAGGGGTCCTTAACCCTGTAGTTAAAGTCCTTATTCTCTGTGAAGCCCGTAAAATTTTCACTGAAAGCCAGATAAATTTTTCGAATGGTTTCCAGGTGCCAGTCTATAACAGCTTCTGAAAAAATTCTGATGGAAAAAAAGTCCTTTTCATTCCGCCATTTCCAGACAATGAAAATCCGACGAGGGGGCGGGACCACTCCTTCCACAAGGCGTGCTCACAGGCGAATGACGTCACCGACAGGAGTGGAAAAACTCACGCATGCGCACGAGGGTTCAAGCATGTCTGACGTAAAAACATATGAATGAAATCCATATAGTTTTTGAAAAAAATAAAAAGGTACGATACTTTATGGACAGACCTCGTGTATATATATATATATATATATATATATATATATATATATATATATATATATATATATATATTTTTTTTTTTTTTTTTTTTTTTTTTTTTTTTTGCACCTTGTGCAGTTCTGCCGTGAGCCAAATAATTTGGCCAGGAAAATTAATTGCTTGCCCCAAGAAAGTGAAGTTTGTATTTGCCAGTTTGTGTTGATTTATTAGCAGAAACACTCAGAAATTAATGAACAAATTTTCAGAAATCTGTGCTAAAATTAACCAAAATGTGCACCAATATGTTTTGTAAAACCCACTTGTGGTAGTTTAGTTTTTTTAGTGAAAAGATAAAGTCCAAATCAAGCGCACTGTGAAATCTCAAACATGGTCACAGACAGTCACACCGAACCAAAAGCATCTGTGTTATTGTCGTAGATTTGATTGATGAAAACACAGACAGTATGTGACCTTTGAAACTGACCCTGACCTTTGAAAATCATAAAATGACAAAGTTTGCACTTTGTAATCACAATTGAAGCCATAAGCATAAACAGAAACCCTGAACATTCAGCAGTTTGTACTCCACAGTGGCTTTAATTATGACCACTTTTCTCAGAGGTTAAGGTCAAATTTCCCAACAATACCTCCAATAGAATTTTGTAGTTAAAACCTGCGGCTTCCAAAACTGTTTTTGGCAGATTATGAATTCAAGCTGGTTTTGGATTTGGCTTCTAATCCTGGGTACTTTGCTTTTGGCCAAACTTCAGTTTAACTTTTTCCTGATGTTTTATAGACATCAGGAGTACTTGATTTAAGTCTTTAATAATTGAAAGATGAATTGATAATGACGATAATCATTACTTGCAGCCACAGTAATCAGTGTTAATAATGCAGGACGGTCTTCATTATGAAACCAGGCCAGTTTTGAATTAAAGACCGAAAATATGAGCTCATTCTTCGGGGCTTCGTTGTGACTTTGTTCTTTGGCCACAGTCAGACCCTCACTGGAGTCTGAGTCCATGAGAGGTCTGCAGAGGATTTTCACCCCGTTTAACATAGCGCACACACACATCCACTGATTATTCTGCCACAAACGGGAGGCAGAACATCAAAGGACAAGTGCTGATATGGTTCAGCACCAAGAAACAGAACAAAAAGCCGTCGACGGGCAACGCTACCACATGGAAACAAATGCAGCATTGTTTCTGAGCCACGCTGGAACAGCACACGGAGGGAACACTTATTCTCAGCTGCAAGTCTGAGTTGATTGATTTATTGGGAGACGGCTGCCGATTGATCAGCATGGTTGCTTGAAGCCGCTGAGCCGCAGGACTCAAAGGAACAAGTGTGACAGTGAAGCCATCTGTCGGGCTTTGAATTAGGTTTCCATAACATATCCAGCAGTCCGCTTCAGTTTCCATTACTGCCTGAAATGTCACGAAGGGAAAATGTTCTGTGAAGCCACATTTTATCCAAAAACACAAATCAAATACGCTAACTCTAATAGTGAATCGTGTCTGATGTGACTGGTTAAATTTGGCACCTGATTCTCATTCTCAAGATCTGATTGTCTCTTTCTTTCACCTCCTTTTTTTCCTTTTGTCCCTAATCACTGCAGGAAGCCTTCCAGATTGGCATCTACTGGGCTCTCACTAACACCGTTCACAAGTCATTGGCTCTAAAACTAGTCCATGACCTGACTTCTCCAAGATGGAAAGAGGGATTGGGGTCAGAGGTCGTCATACTGGACGAGGAGGGCTACGTAGAGGTCGATATTCCTTTAGGAGCCTTCCCTGGGAGACAGAAGGTCAGAGAACCAGTCGAATTTCAGGGCTTTTGAAGTCACCTCAGTTCATTCAGTTGCTAGAAGGTCATATGATGAGGGAAGGTTTATTCCACACAGGGAAAAAATGAACTAAATTGTTGAATTTTCTTGGAGGTTAATTGCGGCTCTTTGAAGGAATATGCGAGTATGTTTGTTTTATAACCTTTATTACATTAGTGGTGCTTGTCAGACGGTAACATGCAGGTTTCCTACAGAAAGCCCAAACTTCTTGATGATCATGTTGGTTTTATTTCTGTACACACACACACACACATACACCCCCAATCTGGGACAAACATTTGGAAAGTCTATTTAAATCGCATGTGTACAAATACAAATCCATTTTAAAATAAAGAGACCCTAAGTATAATTAGACTTGACTTGAAATAAAATATAATAATAATTACAATAGACCTAAAACAGATTCCAGGATAATATGACCTATTCCTAAATGGGGACTAAAGGACACTTAAAATCCAGCCTCAGTATTCCGTGACCTGTACCAAAAATGTATGTATGGTGGCCATCCCAGAGTGGCAACAATGGCCAGGTAGGTCAGTGAAGGACTACACAGAGGTCAACATTTAAAAATGCTTCAATCATATTGAAAAGTATGCTACATTATTTGTCTGATCATAAGGATTCCAAAAAGGTATAGTTTGTGCTGTCTAAGACTGAATGGTCTGGAGCTATGGAGTCAAAGCAGAAAAAAAAAATGGTGACAAGGATCAGTTTCAGTTACTACAGAGGTCAAAAGTAAAAGTTCTTCCAATTTTGGTAACAAAAAATAAATAAATAAAATAAATTATTGTGTGAACTACTACGACTAATGAAATAGTTTTGATATACTGAGGCTGGATTAAAAGTGTTCTTTCATCCTTTTAAGTGGTACTGAAAACCTGCTTGGGCCATGGACTAACATGATCAGAGCTGATGATGAGTCCATGTTTGTCTGCTCATAGCCCACTTACGTATTAAGGCCTGAGACCTGCAACTACAGACCAGGACTTGAACTTGCAAGAATAAGACACAACTGGGGAACCAATTCAGGTGTCCATTATTAGGAATCTAGCATACCCATGAAGCCTGGAACAACCCAGGATAATGTGATGTACTGATAACATACCTGACATCTTGACTAGGTTTAGTTGTAGAAAGTGGACTTTTGAGAGTAGAGTTGTACAACTGGAGCTTCTCAGGTGCTGCAGTCAAGGCATCCATTTATTTCACAATGACAACGGCATCTTCCATCAAACCAAGGTCCGCATTCCTCGCACCTAATTTGTTCGCACTCTATCGTCACTCCACAGCACTCAGAGTACTTGTGTATAGGCCGGCTATGATATCCAGCAACTTACTGGGGATCGCATGAATTCTCAGGTTGTCCCACAGAGGAGCTCAATCAACTAAATCAGACATGCAAAAATCAACACAGAAACACTCTCAGTAGGTATTTGAACTTGTATTCCATGACCTAAAGGCTTGTTTATGCAGTACGTGGGCAGCGATGTTTACTGCCCACGTACTTCCACATGTAAACTCTTATCAAAATGCTTTACCCTTGTTAATGTTCTTCTTTGTGTGCTTCTGCTTTAACATTGTGTCTCAGATGAACTTTGGCTATTCTACCCTCGTGATTACCAGTGCTAGTGCTCAATTTCCTCTGATTTCCACAGCTTTCGGGTGTTTTTGGTACTTGGCCTCTTCAGAGGATCTTTGGGTACTGTTGGAATGACTAAGTTAAATTGAATGGGTGGCTAGGCAGACTGAGATGAGGTGTACAAATCGCATTCTGATTGATGAAACATCAGTTATCACATTCTGGTAATATGACGTGTTTCTTTGGGCATGATCCAGTATGTAGGTGCCCCAGTGTTCTGAGGACCCCAGCAGCTGGGAGAGTCCAGGGACACACCTACAGAGTAACCTTCTATCTGGCTTCAGCAGATAGATGGTTACTTTTAAAAGGCGGGGATGGACTGCTTGCCTGCCTGGGTGATTGTCATCCAGAACCAGTCATGAGCCAGCACTATCCAATTTGGTGCCCTAGGCACACACACACACACACACAGAAACACACAGTAAATGACACATTTACATACACACTCACACAAGACACTACATCAGTCTGTTTTTTAATAGAATATAATGTCAGACAAGTCAATAAAACAGTTTAGAACAAGTACAACAAATTAGAAACTGGGAAAATTGGAAAGAGGAGTCTGTAACACCATCAGGTGCCTATTCCGCAATACAGTTCTGTGAAAAGGTTTGTGTCCCCTTGAGCTTTTACATGTTTGAATACAAATCTAAAATTCAGGCTTTTTGTATTAAATTTTTTAAATTGATGCCCTTTAAAGAGGAACAGAAACACCCATGGATTATGTATAGCATGAATAAACACAAAAAATGCTTTCTTTTGATAGTTCAAGAAACACTAAAGACCATTAAACATCTCCAGAAAACCTTGTTTAGTCGTGGTCTGAGAGGCTTTGACATCGACCGGCTTCCGCCATTTATGCAGATCAGACGGGTGACGTCACCGGTTGGGGGGAAGATGAGCCTCGTTCTGAGATTCCCTGCCAGAGGCACCAACAAAGAGGTTATATATGACTACTAGAGTCCGCACTCTCAGTGCTGCCCACTAAACGCGAACATCCCTTCATGGACAGCGACATGACGCCTCCTAACCGCGCAAAATATCGACGAAGTTCCCGGATGGGGAGTCACAACTGAAGACACTCAGAAAAACACTCACAATTAAAATTTTAAAATGCTGTTCTGACCTGGATATGGAGCCAGTAAAATTAATGAACATTAAATCACGTCAGGAAAGTATTAAAGTTACTCTGACACCCACACATTCCCAAATATTAGTGTTGAAAGTTACACGGATTTGCGCTGTGAAGCTGTGCTGCCGGGCTGAACCCAGCTGCTGCTGCTGTTTTCAGCGCAGTGCGGCTCCTAAAACCATTACGAAACATTTATATATATATATTATGTTTTACACAATTATCCTTTATTGAGCGAGTTTCATTCATGAAGTTAGTGGTGTGTGTGCACATCTCTGTGTGTGAGTGGTGTGTGTAAGTGTACTCCGTGACCTCGGACAACACAGGCACGGGCAGGAAACATCCACCTGTTTATCAACCAAATGTCACGGACAAAGTGACAAGAAGAACCAAAACCACTTACTTATGGAAGGAAATATTGTCTCCCTTGTTCCTCCGTTTGTGGCTTTGCCAACATGCACAGCTTTCTGACATATTCCACCTGTTTCTTGACGAGACTAATAGAACTTCAGTGAGTGAGTTCAGTAACCTGCACTCGTCCCCAGCAGAGGAGACACCAACCAGTGATGTCAACCCAACATGCCCTCCACTGACTTCAGCTAATGGACATTTACATGTCAGTTCAGCTGCAAATTTGATTCAAATAATATTATCGACACTGCGCTCAAACATTCTGCAAGTGTATGAATAACACTTAATTTTTACCAAGGAATGCACAAACAAATTCTCAAAAAAGCGTCTCCTTTAAACTCATAGTGAAACATAATCTCTGCATCATGCGTCATGTCCTTCAGGCGCAGTCTTAGTTTTTGAGAACTGTCTGCTCCACACAGATTTACCATAGAGTGCCGTACTGTTTGTATTTCTACATAATTGATGTAAATACTCGTAAATACCAAGACATATTCAGTGTCTTGCAAATGTTCATGTGTCCATCCCCTGACTTGTCTGAAGAAGACTGGATGAAAAGTGATGGTTTGTATGTGTTCTACTAAAGGGGGCACTTAGTTATTCACACAATCATTTTGGCTTTTAGATTTTTAATTTATTTTAATTCATGATGTAGAGATTACTTTTCACTGTGAGTTTAAAACAGGGCATCATTTTAGAAATTTTAATATAAAAAGCCTGAATTTTTATTTTGTTTTTTGATGTCGTGAAAAAATTCAAACACGTAAAAGCACAAATAAGCTCACACTTATGCACACTTAGCATTTTTATGCACACTTAGCATTTTTTTTTAGCTATTACAAGCAGGGACAACTTTAGCTTTGCTTAACCACATGACATTTCCAGCCCAGTCTCACACTGCAAAATGAGTGACAATTTGTGATGCTTTTGTGTGTGTGTGTGTGTGTGTGTGTGTGTGTGTGTGTGTGTGTGTGTGTGTGTGTGTGTGTGTGTGTGTGTGTGTGTGTGTGTGTGTGTGTGTGTGTGTGTGTGTGTGTGTGTGTGTGTGTGTATTTCTAACCCTACCCCTTCTCCTAACTCTAAACATAACCATAAGTGTGTCCCTTCCCCAAACCCTGACCATAACTCCCCCCACCCTCCCCACCCCGTGAGATTGGGCTGAAAAACGTAATCAGCCAGCTGCTGACACTGACGAGCGATGTGTGTCAAAATGACCGGGAGAAACTCCGCTCAAAGCCTCTACCTCTACCAATTATTCCCACCCCGACCAAACACAGTTTAGTTTGGGTTAATTCAGTTTATGCGAATTTCACCCCAGAATGCCTGAGGATTAGGAATTAGCAAACTATGGATGAAGACATGTTAACACTGATTCAATGAAATTGAAAAAAATCATTCATATTATGTTTACTGTACCTCAATTGGTCCCATTTTTCTTCGTTCAATTTTCTTTTTTTCCTCCACTGGGCACCAGGCAGTTTCGTCCGTTTTTACATTGTTGACTTGTTATTCACGTAATTAATCATGATCACACACCAGGTTTTGACCATCATCATCAGAAACTTTAGGGGATGGAAGAGGAAACTGTTATCATCATTATTCTTATTTAATAGGCTTTGCTGTACTGTTAAATCAATATGGGCTTATATTTGGGACTCCGACGAGGGCGGTCGCATCTCCTCCTCTCTCCTCTGCTTCTGTTTGTCTTTATCTCTGCCTCAACCTTCATGTCCCAACTTCACCAGACTGAGAATTCTTTAAACTACATTCGGAACAATCATGGAATTGATCAGCTGGTCTCTCAACGCTATTGACACCATCTTTTCAACAAGGAAATCAGGGTTGGGGACCCTGCATGCCCAGAAGGAACCTATCCCACGGGCTGTGTTCTTGACACCTGGAAGAATTGGCACATAGCATGCTTGGTGCTACTCTCCGTGGAAGACGTTGAGGATTTAATGTTATTTGTTGTTGTGGTAGGAGGGCTTCTGCTACTAGGATTAGGCGCTGCCCTGATGTACCGGAAAATTTGCCTCAATTCAGATGACGGACTGTTTCAAAGTTTAGCGTACATTAACAATCAAATGTATATGTGCGGTTGTTTTAATTCTGATGTGTGCCATTATTATGTTCAATTAGTAATAATTGTGGATTAATTGCTGTATTTTTGTCTGAGGTAATTGGGTGTGATGATAATTTCGTTGCACTTCTTGTAATGACAATAAATCATCATTCATTCATTTTTTTTTATATTAAATAGTATTAACTAGTTTTAGGAACCCTGCTGGAGAAAGTGTGGAGAGCAGGATGTGGGACATGCACACATCTTCTGGCAGTGTCAAAACTTGTCCCAGTTTTGGGAAGATGTTGGTAGTGAAATTGAAAAGGTATTTGGGTACAGTATACCAAGAACAATACTGACATTATACTTTGGGTATGTAATGGGAGCAGGGATTCAGAAAAAAGATGTATACTTATTTAAAATTTTGTTGGCAGCAGCAAGAAAAACCATCACACGCAAATGGTACAAACAAGAACCCCCCACAGTTAAAAACTGGATGGACATTGTTGAAGAAATTCACAGTATGGAAAGACTTACTTTTATTTTAAGGTTGCAAGAAGCTAAACACGAAGACTTTTGGGAAAAATGGACAATGTATATTGACGACAACTGACCAATTGTTCTGTGTATTTTGTATTTTGTTATAATTTGTGAAAACCAATAAATAAGTATTTAAAAAAAACAAAAAAAACAACTAGTTTTAGGATAAGAAAAGGTCAAATTTACTTTAGTTTTTTCCCCTCATTGTGACACAACGACCCACGGCTGGGTAAGTCCAGAACCCAGGATGATTCTGTAGTGTGGTGGATATGATGAGGCGGGGAACGTACCCATGCTCAACTCCCCATGTTGTTGTAACTTTCAGAGTTTTAGGTTTCTTTGTTTATTAATGTGGTTTGAATATAATAATGATCCTGATGTCGCCGACCGAACGGTACCCCCCTAAAAATCGGTCCGCCCTACCTTCACTGCGCATGCGTCATTAGCTGCAGTTCACCGATTATCACCTCGTTTCTGCGTCAAACTGCACTCCAGTCATCATCTATCTCAGCGACAGATATCTGAAGCTTTTGTACAACAATCATTTCCACATGAATTCAGCATTATTTGATCATAAAAGATGGAAGAAGCGATCAGAGCGCAGCAGCTACATGAGCTGCTAGGTGATGCGTTCAACGCACATCGGTCATTCCAAAGTGTCACAGAGTATCGCCTCATTTCTACATAAAACGGCTTTGTTTCTGCTTAAAACTGACTTCCAAATGATTTAAGAGGTTTTACCTTGTCATCTGATGGTTAATAATCCCATTAATCCATTTGATTGCTTTGGGTGAAGAGACTGTCTGAGATGAGCGGCTGAGCTCCAAAATGATGCAGGCGCAGTGGAGGCAGGGCAGACCAAATTTTATGGTGGACCGATCAGTCTGCGACACCGACATTCCACGTAACAAAAACATGTTTTGTGTATTTCTGACTTTCATGTCTGTGTGTGTTGTTTTCTTTTTGTAGCTGTGTCAGTTCTGTGTGTCGTCTGTGGTGAGACACGGCATCCAGATCCTACAGATAGAGGATAGAACTGTTCTGGTCAACAACACGCCTTACACCGTACTCTGCAGGCCGCTGCTCATTCACCACGCACTGGGGGCTGAAGACCAGGTAAAATGTCCAAAACCAGGTGCTGCTCTGTGCAGGCCTGGCGCCACTAAAAAAATATTAAGGGGGCGATGAGTTTATCACAGGGGGCGGGGTCGCCCCCCCCAAAAGTGCACACCAGATTGTACGTGCCTCTGAGCGTGCGTAATGAATTGGGTGCACTCCTAGAAAGCTCGTGTATTTATGCTACAGCATTGTAAGAGACTGACTGAGTAAGAGTAAAGAGTGATGACAGTATTTTTTAATTATTATTTGAACGTATAGACCCTCGGTCAAGTGATCTCCTGCATACCACAAAACCAAACCAACAACTGATCTGAGAAATGACACGAGACAGTAGATTAACCCCACATACAGCCCTCCATCACAAGCGCAAACACAGTGCAATTGGGTATGACAGTCACACAACGGGTCAAAGATAAACCTTTCATTTAGATATATTTACAACAATACATAAATTTAATATCTGTCATTGCGGGCTCCTGGCCGTGAACGGAGGGACTAAGAAAATGCATACCGCATGACAACAGCATGTTATTTGCATTATTATCACTTTTTACTGAGATACACAACACATAACGCGTACATAAAAAGTTGGCTCACTTAACTTTTGTTGTGTCGGCTCTTGGCTAGCTGGCGCGCGCTGCTCTCCAATTTAGCCAGTGCGTCCTCATCAAGCTGGCTGCTTTAGCTGCTGTTCAATGTCGTACTATCCATGAGAAAATCATCCAGAATATCCATATTGGGACCAAAACACACTTCTCACATTTTCATCTTTTCCTCTGCGGACAGTTTTCTTTTTTTTTCCCCTCTGCGGACAGTTCTTGGGCTGCGCGCGTGTGCTATGACGTCATTTGTTTACGCATAGCGGGCGGGTATAGCCAGGTACCGTCGACGTAAATCTACGATAACGGCCCAGCAACGCCCCGGTAAAGTGATAATAATATTGAATAACTAATATTTTGCTATATTTTCCAGTATTTCTTTTTCTTTCTTTTTTATTTTTATTTTTTGATAACTCTCACATCCGACGGGGCGGGATTGATGACGTGAGGGGGCGCCTTGTGGCGCCGGCTCCGGCTCTGTGCACTGACCAGTTGGCTTCAATCACACTCTTAAAGTATTGAGCAAAAGTAAATCTGCAATAATTAAATTTTAGTAATCATGCTGAAATATATACCCTTTCATGAGACCATGCATTGTTTTGAAATTCTTGGAGTTGTGGAGTCAGTTTGGCCTTGTCTGTAATTCTGCACCAGTTTAAGGTGGAGCTTGATGTTCACATGTTATTAGTGCATCCTATCAATTTCAAGACCATCCTGCTGCACTCGACCAGGAGCTGGATGGGATGGGTCAGTGAGTCAGAATTGATAAATGGACAGTTAAAATACATTCCTGGACTTCCATAACACCTCAGCGGTGCCACAGGCTAACCTGCTGGCACAAATGAACATACTGTTCAGATGTTCAACATTTCTCTATTGTAAGTCCTTTTTTTAATTAATCTTATGAAATATTCTAATATTGAGATTTTTTTTAAAGTTGAAGACCATAATTATCAAAATTAAAATAAAAAAGCCTTGAAATATTTTAGTTTGTATGGAATAAATGTAGAACATGTAAATGTTTCATTTTCTGGAATAACTGACAAAAAATGGAACTTTTTGCACATTAGCAAATTTTTTGAGATGCACTATAGAAAAGATACTGAGAACAACTCAAGGAAAGCTGAAAAACAAACACACAAAAATCCTCCATGAGAACAGGACGGACGTACAGTATGATATAAAGCAGTGAAATCTCATCTGTTGAATGTTGAAGATTAAACATGCATAATGTAGGACAACAGCACTGGTCACCTAAGACTCCAGGAGACATTACTACCAAAATTAGACAAGACCAATGAAAAAGACAAAGTTCTATGGATAGCACCCTTTATAAAGGATGCCAGGTTTCTTAACTTTAGTTTCCTAATCTGGTCAGGTTCTAAAATAAAGGAACCCAAAAACATCTACTTCAGTCTACCCCATGCTGGACACTGGCCCAAAAAATGGAGAGACGTTTTCAGGGTCCTCCCCACAGGCTCTAAATGTACTGATCTGTTGGAGTCTTATTAGCATTCTATATCTGTTCAGGATGTTGTGACCTGTGAGAGTCCCAACCAATATACTTATTATACACATAGGTAGGCCAGCTAGCTTCCTGGAAAACCTTAGGTTTGGTCCTTCCACGAGCTGTCTTGCCTGCCTGCAGTCACTCAAGCACTGCCATCGTTTGTGGTGCTGCTTCCTGATCCAGTTCTGGAGGGCGGTCTTCTGCACAGCAGTTGACACCCCCACAACGAGCTCTGGACCCACAAATTTAGTTGAGCTCCCCAACTTTGCAAGCCGGTCTGCCCTTTCATTATCTGGAATGCCTGTATGACGATGTGCCCACACAACAACTACATCATTAGTGTCGCCCAGTGTGTTAAGTGCCTGAGCACACTGCCACACCAAAGCTGATGAGTAGACTGGCCCTTTAACAGTTCTTATACGTGCCTGACTATCTGAGTAAATAGAAATTTTTTTACGGCTAAAATTGAGGCTAATCAGGAGCTCCACACACTGAATGACAGCAAACACCTCAGCCTGAAAGACGGTGATGTATCTGCTGAGTGCAAAGCTCTTTTCTTGTGTCAAGCCGTCATGTTGTATTAACACTCCAGTTCCAACGTTCGCCCTGATCAGTGATCCGTCTGTAAAACAAGTGATTACAGGTGAGGTTGTGTTCAGCGCCGGTTCTGCCCCTGACTCTCTCCCTGTTATCACTCTACTAAATTTATTCATACGAGAATATCTTTCTCCTATCCTATTACATGGGAAAGTAATAAGTGGAAGATCCACTATATTCTTTCCCTGATTAAGGTATCACTGGCATCTGCTAGTCTTTGCCACTTGCCTAACTGGTGCAGCCTTACTGACATAGAGGTTGCCTCTCCAACAATGTAGAGGTCCAGAGGGGTAAAGTTAAAAAGTACTTTTAAAGCTGCTGCCGGTGTTGTCCTGAGGGCACTGGTGATGCAAAGGCGTTGCCACTCTTTGAACATGATTGAACATAACCCTCACACCCCCGTGCTCCACTCTGCTCCAACAAACTATCACAGCATAATTTAGCTTGGATCTCACCGCCGAAGTGTAGATCCATCTCATCACTGGGACTAACTCCCCATCATGTCTGACAATACAACGGCACTGTTGTAAACTGACAACTTCCTTATGACATTTCTCAGTTATGTGTCTTCCAACAAACTTAACTTCCAGTTAAGTTTGTTATCTAAATAGACACCAAGGAACTTAACCAACTCAGATAGTCTGAGCTCCATACTGCCCAGTGTTGACAGAATCGCTCAATAAAGATAGCTAAATCATCTGCATACCCTTGGATGTACAGTCGGAGATTATTTTACTCAATGAGAAGGCTGTCCACAACAAGTAACCAGCAAAGAGGAGAGATAGGGAGAGATAAGGAGGACTTCCAAATTGGAAGTCCCAAAAAACAGTTTTATTTGTTATTATCTATCGTCCACCTGGTCGTTACTGTGAGTTTCTCTGTGAATTTTCATACCTTTTGTCTGACTTAGTGCTTAGCTCAGATAAGATAATTATAGTGAGTGATTTTAACATCCACACAGATGCTGAGAATGACAGCCTCAACACGGCATTTAATCTATTATTAGACTCAATTGGCTTTGCTCAAAATGTAAATGAGTCCACCCACCACTTTAATCATATCTTAGATCTTGTTCTGACTTAACTTCTAACAGTATTCCCTGAAAACTCCCTTCTGTCTGATCATTTCTTAATAACATTTACATTTACTCTGATGGACTACCCAGCAGTGGGGAATAAGTTTCAATACACTAGAAGTCTTTCAGAAAGCGCTGTAACTAGGTTTAAGGATATGATTCCTTCTTTATGTTCTCTAATGCCATATACCAACACAGTGCAGAGTAGCTACCTAAACTCTGTGAGTGAGATAGAGTATCTCGTCAGTAGCCTTAAATGAGAAGTGCCTGACTCCATGGTATAACTCACAAACCTGCAGCTTAAAGCAGATAACCCGTAAGTTGGAGAGGAAATGGCGTCTCACTAATTTAGAAGATCTTCACTTAGCCTGGAAAAAGAGTCTGTTGCTCTATAAAAAAGCCCTCCATAAAGCTAGGACATCTTACTACTCATCACTAATTGAAGAAAATAAGAACAACCCCAGGTTTCTTCTCAGCACTGTAGCCAGGCTGACAAAGAGTCAGAGCTCTATTGAGCTGAGTATTCCTTTAACTTTAACTAGTAATGACTTCATGACTTTCTTTGCTAATAAAATTTTAACTATTAGAGGAAAAATTACTCATAACCATCCCAAAGACATATCGTTATCTTTGGCTGCTTTCAGTGATGCCGGTATTTGGTTAGACTCTTTCTCTCCGATTGTTCTGAGTTATTTTCATTAGTTACTTCCTCCAAACCATCAACATGTCTATTAGACCCCATTCCTACCAGGCTGCTCAAGGAAGCCCTACCATTAATTAATGCTCGATCTTAAATATGATCAATCTATCTTTATTAGTTGGCTATGTACCACAGGCTTTTAAGGTGGCAGTAATTAAACCATTACTTAAAAAGCCATCACTTGACCCAGCTATCTTAGCTAATTATAGGCCAATCTCCAACCTTCCTTTTCTCTCAAAAATTCTTGAAAGGGTAGTTGTAAAACAGCTAACTGATCATCTGCAGAGGAATGGTCTATTTGAAGAGTTTCAGTCAGGTTTTAGAATTCATCATAGTACAGAAACAGCATTAGTGAAGGTTACAAATGATCTTCTTATGGCCTCGGACAGTGGACTCATCTCTGTGTTTGTTCTGTTAGACCTCAGTGCTGCTTTTGATACTGTTAACCATAAAATTGTATTACAGAAATTAGCGCATGCCATAGGTATTAAAGGCACTGCGCTGCGATGGTTTGAATCATATTTATCTAATAGATTACAATTTGTTCATGTAAATGGGGAATCTTCTTCACAGACTAAGGTTAATTATGGAGTTCCACAAGGTTCTGTGCTAGGACCAATTGTATTCACTTTATACATGTTTCCCTTAGGCAGTATTATTAGACAGCATTGCTTAAATTTTCACTGTTACGCAGATGATACCCAGCTTTATCTATCCATGAAGCCAGAGGACACACGCCAATTAGCTAACCTGCAGGATTGTCTTAAAGACATAAAGACATGGATGACCTCTAATTTCCTGCTTTTAAACTCAGATAAAACTGAAGTTATTGTACTTGGCCCCACAAATCTTAGAAACATGGTGTCTAACCAGATCCTTACTCTGGATGGCATTACCCTGACCTCTAGTAATACTGTGAGAAATCTTGGAGTCATTTTTGATCAGGATATGTCATTCAATGCGCATATTAAACAAATATGTAGGACTGCTTTTTTGCATTTGCGCAATATCTCTAAAATTAGAAAGGTCTTGTCTCAGAGTGATGCTGAAAAACTAATTCATGCATTTATTTCCTCTAGGCTGGACTATTGTAATTCATTGTTATCAGGTTGTCCTAAAAGTTCCCTGAAAAGCCTTCAGTTAATTCAAAATGCTGCAGCTAGAGTACTAACGGGGACTAGAAGGAGAGAGCATATCTCACCCATATTGGCCTCTCTTCATTGGCTTCCTGTTAATTCTAGAATAGAATTTAAAATTCTTCTTCTTACTTATAAGGTTTTGAATAATCAGGTCCCATCTTATCTTAGGGACCTCATAGTACCATATCACCCCAATAGAGCGCTTCGTTCTCAGACTGCAGGCTTACTTGTAGTTCCTAGGGTTTGTAAGAGTAGAATGGGAGGCAGAGCCTTCAGCTTTCAGGCTCCTCTCCTGTGGAACCAGCTCCCAATTCAGATTAGGGAGACAGACACCCTCTCTATTTTTAAGATTAGGCTTAAAACTTTCCTTTTTGCTAAAGCTTATAGTTAGGGCTGGATCAGGTGACCCTGAACCATCCCTTAGTTATGCTGCTATAGACTTAGACTGCTGGGTGGTTCCCATGATGCACTGAGTCTTTCTTTCTCTTTTTGCTCTGTATGCACCACTCTGCATTTAATCATTAGTGATTGATCTCTGCTCCCCTCCACAGCATGTCTTTTTCCTAGTTCTCTCCCTCAGCCCCAACCAGTCCCAGCAGAAGACTGCCCCTCCCTGAGCCTGGTTCTGCTGGAGGTTTCTTCCTGTTAAAAGGGAGTTTTTCCTTCCCACTGTCGCCAAGTGCTTGCTCACAGGGGGTCGTTTTGACCGTTGGGGTTTTTCCGTAATTATTGTATGGCCTTGCCTTACAATATAAAGCGCCTTGGGGCAACTGTTTGTTGTGATTTGGCGCTATATAAATAAAATTGATTTGATTTGATTTGATTTGATAACCTCTCCTTGAGGACATCCGCGCTTCACTGCCATCGTCACTGTACTGTCACCACATCTTAGTTATAGTATTGATTAGCACATCCAAGCCCTTCTGTAGAAGAGTAGGGGAAATCCTATCAATGTCACTAATTTTGTATGTGACAAACAAATTGATTGCCCATTCCACTCTAGTTTCATTAACTATCTCACCTGCTATAGTCCAGAGCATATTCTTTAGGCCATTCACCTGGATGTTCGGAATGCCCTGTGGTGGACAAACAAACTTTAGGTGATTGACTGGATCCTTTCCCAAGATTCTGTAGAATTTGTAGAAGGCCCTTTGTCCCTCCACCTCTCCATAGAAGGTTCTCCAGGAAAGTATTTTGGCTTCCTGAATGACTGCTTTGTAACTGTTTCTAGTCTTAACATATTGCTCCTATCTTTTTCCCGATGTTTGATCTCTATATCTGTGCCACTTGGCCCTGACTTCTTGCTGGAGTCCTGTTGGCTCATGTTGTCTTCTTACCAGGCTTCCAGGTCTTCTGCAGGCAAGCCGTCTTTTAGGCCATCAACAAAGTCTCCTGGAAACCCCCCCTTCCCCCCAATTGAGGGATGCCCCAGGGTCATATGATACAAATCCAAGTCTGTCCCCCTTGGGTTTCTATAAGTTACTGGATCTGTAATTGCTGTCTTCAATATGAAGTGGAGTTGTCGATGGTCTCCTCCTTGGAAACAGACCAGTTACTGACTGTATCTATTAGGTCCGTAGAGCCTACTGTAATATCAATGATCTCCCCTCTGTTAGAAATGCAGAAATTGGGTTCACTGCCCTGATTAAATACAAAGAGATTGTTGGCCACCACAAATTGTAGTAAGGCCCAACCCCTAGGATTTGTATTTGAGTTTCCCCCTCCTACATGGTGAGCATTGGCATCACAACCAAGCAGGACAGGGAGAGGTTGCTCTCTGGAATTGACTATACTAACCATTTCCCTTGATGGTCGGGGATCTGGTGAGTCAAATGGGAGGTAGACAGATGCAATGACCATAGCCTTGTCATCACCATTTCAGTTAACATTTACTTGAACTGCAAATGCATCTAAAGATGTCAGTTCTGACAGTGCTGTATATCTTCTTCCTTTTGGAAGTGCTGTTGCTACTCTGGGCGTCTCACTGCTTGAAAAGTACAGGAGAGTACCCCCTGGGTAACCCAGGCCTTGTGTGATTCCTAAAAACCCAGTATTCCTGATTTAGGGCTATGGCTGTGTGCATCCTGCTGAGACGAGCACACAAAACAGCACTCGCCTCATTACAGTGATGCAAATTAATGGGGATATTTATGGCCATTTTGGCAGGATGATCATTTTAGTTTTATTATACTCTTAAGCCCCTTTCACACCTGGCCTGCATAGAGTTGCATTATGCTGCCTATCAAATACGCAGGAATGTGTGAATCAGTTGTGCGCAGCAGTGGGGATCATGTGCTGGTCAAGGTTTCAGTGGTTCAAATTTGGACAGAATGGATTCAAAGTCGAGGCCACACAGAACCACATATTATGATGTCACCGAGTCATAACTGGTTTGCACGGCTCGGTGTTTGACATGTAAGGCTCGCTTGTTTCTGTTCTTCTTTGCATTTACAGTCACACCTGCATCATCTGTTTCATAACCATGAGCACACACCGTTACCGTGTTCGCTTTTGAGGCTCCGGTGCATTCCCTACACATTATACAGACACACATGCTCAGTTCAGGCATGTCGCGGCGTGTTCCAGTGGATCGTGTAGCTGCGCTCTCACCATGTGGCCATGGCACTTCATATGGACATTAAACAAACACCCGGAATTGGATGCAGGTTTTCCTTCTCGCTTTCATCTGCTGCTTGTCCCCAAAGAGTGCAACACTGCAATGATGTCATTTAACGAGCTTTCAGATCCCCATAAAGAAGGATGGCGGAACACGCCAGTTGCCACTAATTGACTGAAGACTCTTTATAAAATAAAAAAGCTTAAAAAACTAAATAGCAACAATAGTGGTGACCACAAATGAGGCTCGGAATGTCTTTCTAGTTAGACTATTCATCATGCTTAGTGCATGAGCTCTGCAGTCCTGTGCTATTGGCTGAACATTGGCTGCTAAAGCGCACAGCGCGGCTTTTCTGCTGCCAATTTAGCATTAAGCTCAGTGAAAGGAAGAAGAAAGTACAATAACAATGTGGTTTTACGATGTGTCTTTAGCTCTAATCGCATCGTCTTTGCTGGCTTTCTTCTTTTCTCTTCTTCCGTGTCCCATCTCAAACTGAGTTTTCCAACTTTATTCTCATCCTCTCTTCCATTTCTTCTTTGATGTTACTATGCCTCCTCTCTTGCTTTCGTTTGATTCTGTTCTCTCCTTTTCCATCGTTTGTAGTCATGATTCTATCTGGTCTGCTTCTCAGGCCTGTCAGATTCCAGACACAGCTGCGTTCAGTCTGCCACCCTCTGATGGGCCGATGGGTCGGCCCTGCTCCGTGCCATGCTGGGACATCCTCCAACCCAGCATCCAGGGAAAGGTGGAGTTCCCCATGGCGCTCAGGCACATGCTCTTCAGCGTGTCTCCCGGGCCGGATGCCAGCGACGGGTCTCCAGCCTGGAGCCTCCCCGCACCCATCCGACCAGACTTCCCCAGGCAGAGTGTGTCAGTTCCCAAGGAACCGGGCTCTGGGGGTGGCCCAAGCAGTAGGTGAGTGAATCATAATGTCTCTGGCCTTCTGGCAGAAATGGTCCATTTAGAGCCTGGTACCAAACATCAGCTGGAACTTCACATAAAGCAAAGAGGCTCTGAAGTCGGTCACAGACTGTTAAATGTTGGTGATGAAGCATACGCAGAAATACCCTCACCATTTCCACTGCCGTCCTTCTTCTTATGCACGTCATTCCTCAGCCTTTTTTTATTTCCTATTTCAAGGGGCTGGAATGGATAAGATTTTAGTGATATCAATACCAGTATCAATTTTGTCGATGGGGGCAGCATCCTGTCTGTATGCAGTTTGAATGATGGGAAATGAACAAGCCCCAGCCTCCAGGGCTGGAAAATGAAGTCAGCCCAGAAGTGCCAAAACTTGTTCTTCCCCGGCGGGTCGTCTCGGCTGGCACCTAGCAGCTGACTTAGAACTGGTGTGGACCAGGGTAATCCGACTGTTTAAGTAAAACATGCATTGCGAACCCCATAGACCCCCTATTTTAAAACCTATAACTCTAGAGCAGAAATAAGCATGTTTACTGCCTATTACAAAAATGGTATTGGGCGTTAAAACATTTAAGCCTTGAAGTTATGAATAAATAGGCTAGAGGTCACTGTCAATGACAGCTAGTGTGCCAGCCAGCCAAGTCCAACACCGTGCTATTAGTACCTGGTGCCTTTAGTATTATTTAATTTGTATGCTAGCACTGTTAGCTTGGTGGCATTAGTGGCACTGATGGTGCAGCCATTACTGAGGCAATAAACAGGTCATAACTTTATAGACATACCAATTCCCCTGTAATGAAAATCACCAGCCAGTCTACAAAAATATGCTTTAGTAAAACACCAGAACCAAAGTTAGTCTGTTAGCCTTCACTTGTTTGGGAACTCTGAGATGGCGGCCGTGTCTGGCTTTGAGCCAGGGTCGCATCGGTCTTTCCACGTCCCACCGCTTTACCCATTTCTTGGTTGACTGGAAGTTTGGGACTGTCAATATGGCGACACTTGGAACTGCCTCATTTGAGCTTCAAATTTATGAAGCTCAAATTTATGGGTGATGTCACGGAGGGTTAGTCTGAAAGAGATTCCGTCTATATGTTTTTTTATGGGTGTTGTTAACTTTCTGCTTCTTGCAGAGCTTTAGTGTTGACCAATCAGGAGCACTTTGGTGTGACGTACGTTAGTCTGAATGAGGACCCGTGTCCTCGCATGCTCATCCACAACAAGTGTCCTTTCCCACTACTGCTGAAGGAGAATATCAAAGGTAGGACATTCAAGTCCAACATAGAGCTTGCTTTGCTGTGGCCACCATGCTTTTGGTATTTTAGAAATTTGTTATATTCCCCTGTTTTTCCTCAGAAACCCCCTGGACTGAGGTCTACTGCCGCCCTCTGCCTGCTAACTGCTCTCTGCACCATGAGCTCTACCATCACTGTTCTAGTTTCCCTGAATGCAGGCAGAGAGACGTGTTGCCCACCCTGCAGCTGAAAACCATCTCAGACCACACCAGCGGCTGGACCGACCCAGTGGACATCAACTGCCCCGGCACACAGGTACGATATGCTTTCATCATCAAAGCTAAAAAAAAAAGACAAAAGAACAGGACTTTACTGTTGGAGCTCCACTTAGTGACATCAGTAGATCAGACTAACATCAGGAAGTGTGTCGTGGTTCCATACGTTCATCTGTTCTCCACCATGTGCTCGAGTCATGTTGGAAACCATGTCCTCCTCATATAGTCCCTCAGAGTGTTGTAAAGTGGTGTGATACCTTCACAGGTAACCTCATATTCTAAAACAAAAATAAAATATTTTAGGGGGCGCTGTTTTACACTTTAACATTTCAGTAAGGACGTGGCTGCAGGTATGAGACATTTCATGCCTGGCAGTAGTACTGAAGGTCTGATGATCCGACACGCTGAGCCTTTTTTTACTTTCTGTGGCTACGACACATGAGTTAGGCGGGATTTCTGCCATGTCACACACGATTTCCTGCAAAATTCAAAATGGCAACACAAGTTCCACAAAAAGAGCAACAGTTTTACAGTGTTAGAGATTTGTTACAAAACCTCTTATAAAGTAGTTAGGTAGCAATAATCACAGCGTGGCGCTCCTGTCTACGCACCGCTCTGCACACACCTCCTGCTTATAGCCACACCCATTAAATCATCTAAAATAAACAGAAAGCTGTTTTTTGCACATGGTGTCACAGTCTCATGTGTTTATGTGGTTTATCTGATTGTGGGGACACTTTGTTGTATTTGTGTGTTACTTCGACTGAGATAAATATCTCAGACGCACATTAATGTATCCTGATGTGTGTGGAAATTTGTGGCTCTTGACTCGAATTAAGATGACATTCTGTGGCTTTAAAAAAAAAATTGTGCCTCAGGTAATGATATTAGAACCCGACCAATTTTTATTTTTTGGGTCTGATACTGATATTAGAGAGTAAAAAATTTACAAAGCCAACATATCTGCTGATATGTCACACTGCCTTCACATAGCATTTGCATGAAATAGACTTCTCATCTATTTTGACCCCGCCTAGCTGGTGGCATAGCAGCCATTTGTCTCTTGTTGCTTTAAAATGCCCACTGTGATTAAAAATGAATGGCAGCTGGTCCCTTTTCCTTTGTGTCTTATAGCTAATGTGCCCAAGGAGTGATGGGGGTTCCAGCCATGCTTGACAGCATTGTAAACAAGAGTCATCAGGAGATGGCATTCCCCTGTTCCCCACAAATCAGTAATAAAAAATGTCAGCAGATCAACAAAATACACCCTTGTACTACATACAGTAGTGTTCAGAATAATAGTAGTGCTATGTGACTAAAAAGATTAATCCAGGTTTTGAGTATATTTCTTATTGTTACATGGGAAACAAGGTACCAGTAGATTCAGTAGATTCTCACAAATCCAACAAGACCAAGCATTCATGATATGTACACTCTTAAGGCTATGAAATTGGGCTATTAGTAAAAACAAAAGTAGAAAAGGGGGTGTTGACAATAATAGTAGCATCTGCTGTTGATGCTACAAACTCAAAACTATTATGTTCAAACAGCTTTTTTAGCAATCCTGTGAATCACTGAACTAGTATTTAGTTGTATAACCACAGTTTTTCATGATTTCTTCACATCTGCGAGGCATTAATTTTGTTTGTTTGGAACCAAGATTTTGCTCGTTTACTGCTGTGCTTGGGGTCATTGTCTTGTTGAAACACCCATTTCAAGGGCATGTCCTCTTCTGCATATGGCAACATGACCTCTTCAAGTATTTTGACATATCCAAACTGATCCATGATACCTGGTATGTGATATATAGGCCTAACACCATAGTAGGAGAAACATGCCCATATCATGATGCTTGCACCACCATGCTTCACTGTCTTCACTGTGAACTGTGGCTTGAATTCAGAGTTTGGGGGTCGTCTCACAAACTGTCTGCGGCCTTTGGACCCAAAAAGAACAATTTTACTCTCATCAGTCCACAAAATATTCCTCCATTTCTCTTTAGGCCAGTTGATATGTTCTTTGGCAAATTGTAACCTCTTCTGCACGTCTTTTATTTAACAGAGGGACTTTGCGGAGGATTCTTGCAAATGAATTAGCCTCACACAGGTGTCTTCTAACAGTCACAGCACTTACAGGTAACTCCAGACTGTCTTTGATCATCCTGGAGCTGATCAATGGGTGAGCCTTTGCCATTCTGGTTATTCTTCTATCCATTTTGATGGTTGTTTTCTGTTTTCTTCCATGCGTCTCTGGTTTTTTGTCCATTTTAAAGCATTGGAGATCATTGTAGATGAACAGCCTAAAATTTTTTGCACCTGCGTATAGGTTTTCCCCTCTCCAATCAACTTTTTAATCAAACTACGCTTTTCTTCTGAACAATGTCTTGAACGTCCCATTTTCCTCAGGCTTTCAAAGAGAAAAGCATGTTCAACAGGTGCTGGCTTCATCCTTAAATATGGACACCTGATTCACACCTGTTTGTTCCACAAAATTGACAAACTCACTGACTGAATGCCACACTACTATTATTGTGAACACCCCCTTTTCTACTTTTTTTTTTTACATATAGCCCAATTTCATAGCCTTAAGAGTGTGCATATCATGAATGCTTGGTCTTGTTGGATTTGTGAGAATCTACTGAATCTACTGGTACCTTGTTTCCCATGTAACAATAAGAAATATACTCAAAACCTGGATTAATCTTTTTAGTCACATAGCACTACTATTATTCTGAACACTACTGTATGAATGAAACTGGTCAACTGGTTCTTGAGATATCGCCCTAACAAGGGTGGCAATGACAATATCTTGAATATCTCACTGTGACCTTGAAATTAACCCCAAGGTCACTGTAATCAACTGGTGTTGGGGCATCACACAAGTACACCCTCATGCCAAGAATGAATGAAATTGGTTAACTGGTTTTTGCGATGTCGTGCTAACAAGTGAAAATGGATGGGTGGGTGGACGGACATGCTGATCACTATATCCCCCCTAACAATAATACTGTTGGAGTGTCCTCTACTGGTCAGACTAAGTAATGACACCATTTCCAATGGCCAAAGTGTTTTTTTTCTGCATTGTTTATTCAGTGAAATAAAAGTTTTCATATCTGCAAAAATGACACTGATACCGATGTTTGTGAGAGGCTCGTATCAGCCGATATTACTGGCCGTGCAATCAATCAGTCAGGCTTTAGGTGATACAGTTAACGTTTTTCAAAAGAACAAAATAGAAATACAGAATTAAAAAATAAGTTTTAGTACTAAATAATGGCAGTAACATTTTCATCATTTGGCCTGTAAACATACAAAATGAGGATATAAACATTTCCCACTTGTGTCTTCAGTGTGAAGTTCACGTGTCGGTCGGGCGCAGTGTGTGTCATGTTTAGTGTTGCGTCTAACCACCTGCAGGTTGAGTTTGAGGCCGAGGCCGGGTACTGTGTCAGATTACCGTGAGGTCTAACTCTGACCGTCGAGGTTGGGGTGAAAGGTCAAAGGTTGCACTTGTTTTGACTGCTCAGCAAATGCTCTCAGCAGGGACCTGGTCTCTGTGGTCACCTGAGGGGCTGAACTTTGAGTGGTGGTAGGTTAAACGACTAAGTGAAGGTACTGACCTCTTCATGTGTGAGATGTGGTGTTTTTTTTCTAAAGTGTCCTGAGAGCAGCTCTGATGTGTGTCTGTGTTCCTCAGGTGGTCTTCCTGCCGACCTTTGGCTGCCTCTACATAGACGTGATGTATGAGAGAGGAACCCTGGTTCTGTCTCTGGCACCAGAGGGCAGTGCTGACATGGCATTCGACCAGCACAGCAGGTAGCGTGCACGAGCAGCTCTGTTCTTGTTGCATATTTGAGCCACTTGAAAGCATCCGTGCGTGTTTTTCTTCCTAACCTGAAGGTATCTGCCAGCACGTGTTTTATTGTCTTCGCTTCAAATTGCTTCATGATTACAAACAGCAGTGTTTTTTAATGGACCAGTTGCTCGTCGTCGACTCCAAACATGAAGAATAAGAATCGTTTTCACCACAGGAAGGCAATAAAACCTTCCTATGTTGTCATAATTCAAATTACAGAAATGTGTATTACAGGTTTATTCCATGACGTCAACAATGATCCTGTCGTTTTGGTTGAACACAAAATTAAAATACCACATACTGCATCCACCTTTGTGCTCTGGGTACAATACCTCATAAGTCACCTAATAGATCCAAGATAAGCAGAGTGATCCAGCATCCACTAATCCAGGAACGAGCAGCAGTGCACCATGAAGGGCTAAAACAGTGCAGCAATTACTTACAACTGATCACCACCGCAGGTGTTTCGCTGATGAGCTCCTCCCTCATCGTCTGTGAAATCACCCGCTGAGGTGATGGTTACAAGAAAAACCTGCAACCTGCACCTGCATTCATCCTTGTCACACAGATCTAGTTAACTCGGTACAATGAGTGCAGGTGAGGCCTTGATTAAACAAGCTGGAGGCAATCTTCTGGGAAGACCGCGCAACTGTGGTACACTGGAGGGCGCTAATGTTCACCTCACCAGAGAAGCGCCTTCTGTTAGAGGGCAACAAGAAGTTTAGTGACATGATTCACTTTTTAAGCAGAAAAAAATCAGGCAGTACAACAAAACGTAGCCGCTTCAGTAATGTTTCCTCCTAAAATGACCTTGTAGAGGATAAAAGTCTGCCAGAAAAATCAAAACAAAGGATGTCCTCAAACTGAAGGACATTAAAGGACATCTTGCATGTTTTTAAATGTCGTGTTCAACAACACAACATCAAAGTATTTGTGATTGTAAGTCTATCTGTGCACATGCGGTCACGATCAGTGGTCGCTGACGTACTTTATTGCTAATTAAACCTCTCATTTCTGGAAAATATTTTGCTCTGTATTTCTCAGCAGGTGATGTCACTTTTGTTCAGATCGGTGGACCTGTGAGCACGCGCTTGGATGAAGTCAGGATTGTGTTATTTTCAGTAGATATGGACTTTCTACCAGCTCGCAGATGTGAACGAGCGTCACACACGCCGCTCAGTTCATTCAGTGTGCTCCATACAGAGAGAAGACAGACACTTTGTTCCCAAGTCTTAGTTGTTTGAGGGAGTCTGTCAGATGACAGATCCAGATGTGTGCTGAGTCTGCTGTTTGTACCGGAGGACAACACTGTTTTAATCCCGTCATAATTTTCGCACTAAATGCTCAACCCTGGACCCCCCAACGGGCAAATACGGTATATAACTAATAAGGTTTTGCTGCTCCATGTGTTACATCTGCATCTCTTTGAATCTGGGATCACACCACAACATCAACATTTTAATCTGGCGAATATGGTCATCCATGTGCACGGTATAGGTCCCAGGTGGTAGGACATATGTCAACTGTTATGAACACATACACATACACAAAAGCATCCTTATTGTCGTCTGCAAATGATTCAAATTTTGATGTGTGCATCAGTACAATTAACATGGCATTGCCCACTGTCTCTTGGCACGTGTTTCAAAAATGTAACATTCTTGAAACTTGCAAATTTGTCTTTGCTACGAGGGCCGATTGAGAAGTTTTCAGCCTGACCCAGAAAAAGTCGGGCGTGGTTAAATGGTAAATGGACTGCATTTATACAGCGCTTTTCCATCTGCATCAGATGCTCAAAGCACTTTACAATGATGCCTCACATTCACACAAACACACTCACACACCGATGCCAGCGTGCTGCCCAGCAAGGTGCTCACTACACACTGAGAACAACTAGGGGATTAAGGACCTTGCCCCAGGGCCCTTAGTGATTTTCTGGTTAGGCTGGGGTTTGAACCGAGGATCCCGTGGTGTCAAGCCCAACGCTTAACCACTAGACTATCACCTCCCCCTTGGTGGATTTCACTCAATGAGTCAAAATTCACACATTCTGGAGAAATGTTGGTTTCTCAGAGTAGAAAAGATGAAGAACCACGCCCGACTTTTTCTGGATCAGGCTCAAAACTTCTCAGTTGCTCCTCGTAATAAAGGACAGTCAGTCCTGCACTTCCATCACATTAGCACACAAATGACCTGTTTTTCAAATGTTTCTACATGCATCATCATCTTCATCAATTTCCTGTAGCAGCGAGTTCAGTCAGAAGAGTTCAGGTACTAAAGTGCAGGTTTATCATCATCACTCCAAAGACGTCAAAGTCTCCTCAATGTTCCAGTTGTTGTCATTACCTGGAATAAAGTTGGTGACCATAACTAGTCCCGTCTTTACATAGCACCTTGGTAACAACTGCTGTGGTTCCTGTCTTCATGCCCCACATCCGGTTAATTTCAGTCTCTAAATCTTTGCATTTGAAGTTGATTTAAAGTGTTGCATTCAGCACGTCGTCCCCCTCGTGGGCTGATGTTTGGACCACATCAGCCTTGTAGCTCTTCTTCTTCTTGTTGTTTCAGGTCTTTCAAGCTGTCATGCACTGTCCTTCTGAGTGAGGCCAGTGTGGTGCTGAGTGATGACATCACCAGTCCCTCTGTTCCCGTTGAGCTGCTGAGACTCACTTTAACCAAACTGCTGGTCAGCCTGACCCCAGCACCTGCCCTCCTGCCCCCAGAGCTGGACGCAGCGCTCGTCTCCTCTCTGATATCTGATGCCTCCGTCATCGAGCTCTTCTGCTTCAGTCTCCAAGTGGACAACCAGCTGTATAACCGCACCAGCTTCCATTTCCCCGTCTTACTGTGCCAGGACCAGAGAGGGGAACCAGAACCCGGACCTCTGTGGAGCGGCAACGCCAACCTCTCTCAGTCTCCTGAAATCCTGGAAGAGTTCAAACGCTCCTGTTTTCTCCAGCTGAAGCTGGTGATGGCTGCAGACATGTGCTCCGTGGAAGAGGTTGGATTTGTTCCTCTTTAGTTTTCGTCTCTCTCATAACCGATATTTTTGCTGTTTTTTCAACTGACCAGCAGCCCAACTGTAGCGAATGTCAACGCTAACAAACCAAACTACAGTCAAACTGCTCTAACCATATAAATAAGTGGCCACACTGTAACTAATCACTTATATCATTTATCCGGCTGCAGCTAATAATTTATATAACTGATCAAACTGCTTATCAGATTAACAACTGATGCAGTTCTAGCTAATCTGCAGCTAAACAGGTCAATTTCTGATCAAACATTTATCATTTAAAGAAATAATGGAACAACATACAGTTAAATTAGACAGAAAGCACACAGCCAATCAGGTAAATAAATAAACAAAATACACATCAGATTAAAGCACTTTGCAATAATGCCTCACATTCACCCCCCTGACATCGGGGTGAATGTGAGGCATTATTGTAAAGCCCTTTGAGCGTCTGATGCAGATGGAAAAGCGCTATATAAATACAGTCCATTTACATTTACCATTGACATCAGATCAAACCAGATAAATGATTGAAGTATGACTAACCTACTTAACTACAACAAATTGTGTTTTTCTCCCCTGTTCCATCTGCTGTAGATGTTGTCTGTAACACAAAATACACCCTAAGAATCACAAATTACACCTTAAGAATCATAATGTACACCCTAGGAATCACAGAGTACACAATAAGGAACCACAAAGTACACCCAAGGAATCATAAAATACTCCATAGCATCCATGAAGAACACTGTCTGGGAGGGAAGTTTTCAGTGATGACCCGGACATTAAAAACATTTCACATATCAGCACCTTATCAACCCAAACCTCCAAGACAACATCAGGCAGCATTTTAAAAAGCATGTAACAATGTTACAGTTAATTTCCCACCAGATATTTTTTCAACACATTACCATAATCCTGAATATTAGAGCAAACAGATTCTTATTCAGATTATTCTCAGTTTCTTTTAGTGTGTTTGCATCTGTTTTATCCTTTTGTTTGTAATGTGATTATATTAATTTTACACAGTCTGTAAAAAGGTGCTTTAAAGTTGAATCTGTCATTCTGCTGTTGTTCAATATTGTCAGTGAAGGAAAAAGATGAAATTTAACTCTTTTTTAAAATGTAGTCTGTGTTTTGTACTTAGGTCACCTTCCAGTTGCAGCCTGCCAGACTTTACCTTGAAGACACGTTTGTTTACTACATTAAAACACTTTTCCACACCTACATCCCCAACGCCGCCGGGACCTCAGGAACACCGACAGCAGCCTCCATCCTCCCGGAGCAGGTATTTTCACCTTCATATTATCACTGCAGGACCCTCCAACATCACCGCGGCTACAGACTGTGGACGCGCATTTTACAGCCACATTTAATGAACAGAATAAATGTTATTACCTCATGGTATTTTTTTAAATTGTCCCTCAAAAATGTTGTCAAATTAATTCACACAGAAGTGGATTTTTTTGAAAGGTCAAGTTCACATTTTATGACTTCAGTCAAATTTGAATATCACTGAAGCGTCTCAACTCGCCTTTGACCACTGTGTCATATGAGAAAAATCCTGTTTTCATAAAATTGCTAAAAATAAATAAATATTCATCAGAAACCAGCAGTAAAACTCTAAATTAACTCAAAACTGTGTTTTTCACAAACCTTACAATTACATAATGTAATTATTTCTGTGTGCTTGTATTTTATGATTATTGACAAACATTTCTATTGATATTATCAAAGACTTTAGGGAGTTGTTTCCGTCTGCCTCATCTACATTAAACAAATGGACCAAAACTGTCTTTAAACACTGACGTGGGTTTGATATAAATCTATACATATAAAGAAGAAAAAACACACTAAGCTGGTCGTGATTCCTCAGACATTCTCTACCAATAACATATGAGCAAAAAATAATGAAGCAAGTCACTGGTGTTGTTTCATTACTGTTTTAAGTGTATAGTGGCATTGCATAATGATCTGATGCCAGGGCCTTTAGGGTTTCTGTTGGCTCCTTTTGAGAGGTGGGGATGGATCAGTTGTCTGCCTGGATGGTTGCCGTCCAGGACCTGTGGTATTTCTGTGGTATGGTGGATGCGGCCATGCATGGCATTGGTGCTTCTGGACCTGACCACAGGTAACATTTAACAAGATGTATTTGGAGTGTTTGGGGCTTTAGTGGAAGTAGGTGCTCCAAAACCTGATTTATGAACACGGACAAAACAGTAACTGCAGCTAATTTTACAATTTATTTTCATTTATATAGCACAAAATCACAACAAAGTTGCCTCAAGGTGCTTCACACAGGTAAGGTCTAACCTTACCAACCCCAGAGCAAACACATAGGTGACAGCGGTAAGGAAAAACTCCCACTGATGATTTGAGGAAGAAACCTCAAGCAGACCAGACTCAAAGGGGCGACCCTCTGCTTGGGCCATGCTACCGACACAATTGACAAAACAATTCACAAAACAAATATACAGGAAATGTTGCTGGTGCACAGGACAGGAGGGTTGCAGAAACAGACACCACACCCATCTCTGGATGGAGCTGCGCCTCAAACAGAGAGAAAAAAAACAATCAAACATCAGAAAGACAACAAATACAGTATAATTTGTCAGCATTAAGCAACAAGTTAAGGAGAAAAAATACTAAGGTGATCGTCGGCCACTAGGCCTAAGCTTCACGAAAAGACCCAGACTTTAGATAAAGTGTATCTTAAGTCTGGAATGAAAGTCTCTACAAGATCTGACTGTTATATTGATGCAGGGAGATCATTCCACAGAACAGGGGCATGATAAGCGAAAGCTCTGTGACCCACAGACTTTTTATTCACCCTTGGGACACAGAGTAGTCCTGCACCCTGAGAATGCAGAGCCCGGGACTGGCAGCAGCATTTTGAACCAATTGGAAAGCCTTAATGCTGGATTGCGGTAAACCAGAGAATAGAACATTGCAGTAGTCCAATCTAGAAGAGACAAATGTATGAATCAGGGTCTCAGCATCAGCCATAGACAGGATGGGACGAATCTTCGCTATATTTCACAGGTGGAAGAAAGCAGTCCTCGTAATATTTCTAATGTGGAGGTCAAAGGACAACGTAGGACCAAAAATTACCCCAAGGTTCCTCATTTTGTCAGTGTGATGTATGTCACACTAGCCTAGGCTGAGCGTTAACTGGTCAAATTGATGCCGACGTCTCACTGGACCAAGAACCATAATTTCAGTCTTATCAGAGTTTAAAAGTAGGAAATTTCTAGACATCCAACCTTTCACTGATGTAAGGCAATCTTCTAAGGATTTTATGTGGATGAGATTACTAGCAGTTATCAGCATGTATAACTAAGTATCGTCAGCATAGCAGTGAAAGGTAATCTCAAATGCCGCAATATATGTCCAAGGGGTGCTTTATAAAGGGAGAAAAGCAGGAGACCTAAGACAGTTAGAGGTAGTGTTATTGTACAAAACACAGTCGAACGACTAGTCAGGTATGATGTCAACCATTCAAAAAGGGCATTCCCAGCAATCCCAAAATTATTCTTCAACCTATCAAGTAGAATATGATGATCCACTGTATCAAATGCAGCACTGAGATCAAACAGTACCAGAACTGTAGTAGTGTCCAAATCCATTGCAAGCAGAAGATCTAAAAGCAGACTGCGGTGGCTCAAAGAGATTATTCTCAGTAAGATAGTCCACGAGCTGCTGTGAAACCACCTTTTCCAGAATTTTAGAGCAAAATGATAGATTTGATATCGGCCTGTAGTTTTTCAATACACTAGGGTCAAGATTAGATTTCTTAAGTAATGGTTTAATCACTGCAGATTTAAAACATTTAGGAACAGATCCAGAGGTTAATGAGAGATTAATCATTTCCAGCACAGTCAGCCCAAGAGTGGGCCACGGGTCCTTAAACAGTTTTGTTGGTATAGGATCAAATAAGCAGGTTGTGCTTTTTGTAGATGTCACGAGTCAGCACGCTTAGTGAGATACCATCAAATTCTGTAAATCTATGTAATAACTCAGTGATGGCGCCCACCTCATCCAGCTAAAACTGCAGTGAGCAGCTGCCGCTGTAGGGGGTCTGAAACAACTTCCCTTTAATGGTCACTGGTCAAAGGATGAGGATGACGGGAAAGAGGGTGTGACAATTTTCTACGGAGTGTGCCTCAAGCAGCTTGTGTTTATGTTCTTGTTTTCTGAGAGCGACAGAAAAATACGACATGGTGACTCACTGAAAAAGGAGGCGAAAAAGTGACCATGTTTCTTCTTTTATTTCTGTGTGAGGTTAAGAATGACTTCACTTTAAAGCTGCAGTGGATGATTTTAGGAGTGGTGTTTTTTGGCAGAAATGGAATGTAACCTTCTACTTATATGTGTTCACTTGAGTATGTTGCATCCGGAAAGTATTCACAGCGCTACACTTTTTCCACATTTTTGTTATGTTACAGTCATATTCCAGAATAGTCAATTAATTTTTTCCCCTCAAAATTCTCCACACAACATATGGACAACATGAACAGTTTTTTGAAATTATTGCAGGTTTATTAAAAATAAAAAAGATAAAATAAAAAGAAATCCTATATACGTAATTATTCACAGGCTTTGTTCAATACTTTGTTGATGCACCTTTGGTAGCAATTACAGCCTCAAGTCTTCTTGAATGTGATGCCACAAGCTTGGTGCACCTATCTCCACTCAAGGATATTCACAGAGTTGTCCTGAAGCCACTCCTTTGATCTTCGCTGTGTGTTTAGGGTCATTGTCCTGCTGAAAGATGAACCGTTGCCCCAGTCTGAGGTCAAGAGCGCTCTGGAGCAGGTTTTCATCCAGGATGTCTCTGTGAATTGCTGCATTCATCTTTCCCTCAATCCTGACTAGTCTCCCAGTTCCTGCTGATGAAAAACATCCCCACAGCATGATGCTGCCACCACCATGCTTCACTGTAGGGATGCCGCCTGGTTTCCTGCAAACATGATGCCTGTCATTCACACCTAAGAGTTCAATCTTTGTCTCTTTGGACCACAGAATTTTGTTTCTCATTGTCCGAGAGTCCTTCAGGTGCCTTTTGTCAAACTCCAGGTGGGCTGCGATGTGCCTTTTACTAAGGAGTGGTTTCCATCTGGCCACTCTACCATACAGACCTGATTGGTGGATTGCTGCAGAAATGTTTGTCCTTCTGGAAGGTTCTCCTCTCTCAACAGAAGAATCCTGAAGCTCTGACAGAGTGACAATCAGGTTCTTGGTCACCTCCCTGAATAAGGTGCTTCTCCCCCGATTGCGGGCAGCCAGCTTTAGGAAGAGTCCTGGTGGATCTGATCTTTTCCATTTACGGATGATGGAGGCCACTGTGCTCATTGGGACCTTTAAAACAGCAGAAATGTTTCTGTACCCTTCCCCAGATTTATGCCTCGAGAGAAACATCTCTCGGAGGTCTACAGACAATTCCTTTGACTTCATGCTTGGTTTGTGCTCTGACATGCACTGTCAGCTGTGGGACCTTATATGTAGACAGGTGTGTGTGTTTCCAAATCATGTCCAATCAACTGAATTTACCCCAGGTGGACTCCAACTAAGCTTTAGAAACATCTCATGATTAGTGGAAACAGAATGCTAGTTCAAGCTAACAAGTTTGAGAGCAAGAGAAGACAAGGGAGCACAAATCCTTGTAGCCAGATAAGCAAAAACATGAAGGGACACTAAATCTTGAACTGGGATGACATAACACAATATACAACCTCGCCACTAGATGGCACTAAATTTTGCACCCTGTAGCTTTAATGCACCATTAACACTATAGACACTGAGGTGCAGTTGTAATTAGTTGTCTGACTCATTTGAAGAATTACTCTTATGTTTGAATAATTTCTTAATTCCTGTTTCTACTTTTCATGCTTCTGCTGTTGATTATAAAAAGGTTGCTGCTGCGGTCAGCATTAATGTTTGCTGTCTGTGGTGATTCTGTCCAGGTTCTTCAGGCCTCGCAGGCGTTGGTCCGGCCGGTGCGGCTCCAGAGACTCACCATTCAGCCGGTCAACCTGCTCGTCAGCGTCCACGCCTCCCTGAAGCTGTACATCGCTTCAGACCACACTCCGCTCTCCTTCTCCATGTTTGACAGAGGGTCGCTCTGCACCACGGCGAGACAGCTGGTCCACACTCTAGCCATGCATTACGCGGCAGGAGCTCTCTTCAGAGCTGGTAGGTGTCGTGGCGTCTTTCACCTCATCATCCCGTTGGCTCATCGGGATGATGAGGTGAAAGACACTGTGGAATGTCATCCACCTGTGTGCCACATTACGTCCTCACCTTTGTTGTCTTCACCAGTTTGTCCATTGAAATTTTCTCTAATCACCACTTTTTCATCCTTGAGGACACTGTCTCCTCTAACTCACTCCAGAAATCTTCTCTCTCCATCTTGCAAACTACCTAGGGAACTGCAGGTTATTTTTAGGAGAAAACTGTCCACAGTTGAAGTGTAAATGTGAATAAATAACAGTTACACAGTCCACCTGGAGCAGCTCTCATTTCTAGAAATCTGGCCAATTTTCTTAAATCCTCCAAACCGTGACTATCCAGGGTTGGGACCAGGAAGCAGAGTTGTAGTCTTACACACCTCTCTGCAGCTTCTCTCCCCCTGCCATCCCCTCATTACCCCATCCCTGTAGAGACGGTGTCTGCTCCCAGACCACCAATAACCAGTAAAAATCTATTTAAGCATAAAACTTCAAAAAGAAAAAATAATACAGCACCTTCAACTGCACCACAGACTAAAACAGTTAAATGTGGTCTATTAAACATTAGATCTCTCTCTTCTAAGTCCCTGTTAGTAAATGATATAATAATTGATCAACATATTGATTTATTCTGCCTTACAGAAACCTGGTTACAGCAGGATGAATATGTTAGTTTAAATGAGTCAACACCCCCGAGTCACACTAACTGCCAGAATGCTCGTAGCACGGGCCGAGGCGGAGGATTAGCAGCAATCTTCCATTCCAGCTTATTAATTAATCAAAAACCCAGACAGAGCTTTAATTCATTTGAAAGCTTGACTCTTAGTCTTGTCCATCCAAATTGGAAGTCCCAAAAACCAGTTTTATTTGTTGTTATCTATCATCCACCTGGTCGTTACTGTGAGTTTCTCTGTGAATTTTCAGACCTTTTGTCTGACTTAGTGCTTGGCTCAGATAAGATAATTATAGTGGGCGATTTTAACATCCACACAGATGCTGAGAATGACAGCCTCAACACTGCATTTAATCTATTATTAGACTCAATTGGCTTTGCTCAAAATGTAAATGAGTCCACCCACCACTTTAATCATATCTTAGATCTTGTTCTGACTTATGGTATGGAAATTGAAGACTTAACAGTATTCCATGAAAACTCCCTTCTGTCTGATCATTTCTTAATAACATTTACATTTACTCCGATGGACTACTCAGCAGTGGGGAATAAGTTTCATTACACTAGAAGTCTTTCAGAAAGTGCTGTAACTAGGTTTAAGGATATGATTCCTTCTTTATGTTCTCTAATGCCATATACCAACACAGGGCAGAGTAGCTACCTAAACTCTGTAAGTGAGATAGAGTATCTCGTCAATAGTTTTACATCCTCATTGAAGACAACTTTGGATGCTGTAGCTCCTCTGAAAAAGAGAGCCTTAAATCAGAAGTGCCTGACTCCGTGGTATAACTCACAAACTCGCAGCTTAAAGCAGATAACCCGTAAGTTGGAGAGGAAATGGCGTCTGACTAATTTAGAAGATCTTCACTTAGCCTGGAAAAAGAGTCTGTTGCTCTAAAAAAAAAAGCCCTCCGTAAAGCTAGGACATCTTACTACTCATCACTAATTGAAGAAAATAAGAACAACCCCAGGTTTCTTTTCAGCACTGTACCCAGGCTGACAAAGAGTCAGAGCTCTATTGAGCCGAGTATTCCTTTAACTTTAGCTAGTAATGACTTCATGACTTTCTTTACTAGTAAAATTTTAACTATTAGAGAAAAAATTACTCATAACCATCCCAAAGACGTATCGTTATCTTTGGCTGCTTTCAGTGATGCCGGTATTTGGTTAGACTCTTTCTTTCCTATTGTTCTGTCTGAGTTATTTTCATTAGTTACTTCCTCCAAACCATCAACATGTCTATTAGACCCCATTCCTACCAGGCTGCTCAAGGAAGCCCTACCATTAATTAATGCTTCGATCTTAAATATGATCAGTCTATCTTTATTAGTTGGCTATGTACCACAGGCTTTTAAGGTGGCAGTAATTAAACCATTACTTAAAAAGCCATCACTTGACCCAGCTATGTTAGCTAATTATAGGCCAATCTCCAACCTTCCTTTTCTCTCAAAAATTCTTGAAAGGGTAGTTGTAAAACAGCTAACTGATCATCTGCAGAGGAATGGTCTATTTGAAGAGTTTCAGTCAGGTTTTAGAATTCATCATAGTACAGAAACAGCATTAGTGAAGGTTACAAATGATCTTCTTATGGCATCAGACAGTGGACTCATTTCTGTGCTTGTTCTGTTAGACCTCAGTGCTGCTTTTGATACTGTTGACCATAAAATTACAGAGATTAGAGCATGCCATATTATATTAAAGGCACTGCGCTGCGGTGGTTTGAACCATATTTATCTAATAGATTACAATTTGTTCATGTAAATGGGGAATCTTCTTCACAGACTAAGGTTAATTATGGAGTTCCACAAGGTTCTGTGCTAGGACCAATTTTATTCACTTTATACATGTTTCCCTTAGGCAGTATTATTAGACGGCATTGCTTAAATTTTCATTGTTACGCAGATGATACCCACCTTTATCTATCCATGAAGCCAGAGGACACACACCAATTAGCTAAACTGCAGGATTGTCTTACAGACATAAAGGCATGGATGACCTCTAATTTCCTGCTTTTAAACTCAGATAAAACTGAAGTTATTGTACTTGGCCCCACAAATCTTAGAAACATGGTGTCTAACCAGATCCTTACTCTGTATGGCATTACCCTGACCGCTAGTAATACTGTGAGAAATCTTGGAGTCATTTTTGATCAGGATATGTCAGTCAATGCGCATATTAAACAAATATGCAGGACTGCTTTTTTGCATTTGCGCAATATCTCTAAAATTAGAAAGGTCTTGTATCAGAGTGATGCTGAAAAACTAATTCATGCATTTATTTCCTCTAGGCTGGACTATTGTAATTCATTATTATCAGGTTGTCCTAAACGTTCCCTGAAAAGCCTTCAGTTAATTCAAAATGCTGCAGCTAGAGTACTGACAGGGACTAGAAGGAGAGAGCATATCTCACCCATATTGGCCTCTCTTAATTGGCTTCCTGTTAATTCTAGAATAGAATTTAAAATTCTTCTTCTTACTTATAAGGTTTTGAATAATCAGGTCCCATCTTATCTTAGGGACCTCATAGTACCATATCACCCCAATAGAGCGCTTCGCTCTCAGACTGCAGGCTTA
Source organism: Thalassophryne amazonica (assembly GCF_902500255.1). NCBI lineage: Eukaryota > Metazoa > Chordata > Actinopteri > Batrachoidiformes > Batrachoididae > Thalassophryne > Thalassophryne amazonica. The sequence goes on from NC_047109.1 coordinate 12,234,721, forward strand.
GTTGTAGTTCCTAGGGTTTGTAAGAGTAGAATGGGAGGCAGAGCCTTCAGCTTTCAGGCTCCTCTCATGTGGAACCAGCTCCCAGTTCAGATCAGGGAGACAGACACCCTCTCTACTTTTAAGATTAGGCTTAAAACTTTCCTGTTTGCTAAAGCTTATAGTTAGGGCTGGATCAGGTGACCCTGAACCATCCCTTAGTTATGCTGCTATAGACTTAGACTGCTGGGGGGTTCCCATGATGCACTGAGTGTTTCTTTCTTTTTTTGCTCTGTATGCACCACTCTGCATTTAATCATTAGTGATTGATCTCTGCTCCCCTCCACAGCATGTCTTTTTCCTGGTTCTCTCCCTCAGCCCCAACCAGTCCCAGCAGAAGACTGCCCCTCCCTGAGCCTGGTTCTGCTGGAGGTTTCTTCCTGTTAAAAGGGAGTTTTTCCTTCCCACTGTTGCCAAGTGCCTGCTCACAGGGGGTCGTTTTGACCGTTGGGGTTTTTCCGTAATTATTGTATGGCCTTTCCTTACAATATAAAGTGCCTTGGGGCAACTGTTTGTTGTGATTTGGCACTATATAAATAAAATTGATTTGATTTGATTTGATTTTACACGAAATTTTGATGAGTATGGAGATCAATCAATCAATCAATCAATTTTTTTATATAGCGCCAAATCACAACAAACAGTTGCCCCAAGGCGCTTTATATTGTAAGGCAAGGCCATACAATAATTATGTAAAACCCCAACGGTCAAAACGACCCCCTGTGAGCAAGCACTTGGCTACAGTGGGAAGGAAAAACTCCCTTTTAACAGGAAGAACCCTCCAGCAGAACCAGGCTCAGGGAGGGGCAGTCTTCTGCTGGGACTGGTTGGGGCTGAGGGAGAGAACCAGGAAAAAGACATGCTGTGGAGGGGAGCAGAGATCGATCACTAATGATTAAATGCAGAGTGGTGCATACAGAGCAAAAAGAGAAAGAAACAGTGCATCATGGGAACCCCCCAGCAGTCTACGTCTATAGCAGCATAACTAAGGGATGGTTTAGGGTCACCTGATCCAGCCCTAACTATAAGCTTTAGCAAAAAGGAAAGTTTTAAGCCTAATCTTAAAAGTAGAGAGGGTGTCTGTCTCCCTGATCTGAATTGGGAGCTGGTTCCACAAGAGAGGAGCCTGAAAGCTGAAGGCTCTGCCTCCCATTCTACTCTTACAAACCCTAGGAACTACAAGTAAGCCTGCAGTCTGAGAGCGAAGCGCTCTATTGGGGTGATATGGTACTACGAGGTCCCTAAGATAAGATGGGACCTGCTTGAGATGTGAACAGGGTCTAATGTTCCGTCACCAGATTTAGATCGCATCCGTTTATTTTTATTATTATTTCTGTTTGATGACGCCTGAAGCCATGGGTTCTGGTTCCTCTGTGATTGGCTAGCAGGTGTCAGTCTGACTTACTGTGTTCTCTGAAGACGGCGCCTCCGTCGGGTGCCGTCCTCTCGTCAGAGTATCCACACATGGTACAATTTAACTGGATCGTACCAACATCAGAAATCACTCTTCTGGCCGGACCGTTCCTTCCCGCTGCCTCTCGTTAGAGACATCACTTCTGCTCGTATTTCAACACCTCACCGCATTGTCCTCTTCCTCAGTCATCCTAGAGTTGGGGGCTCCTGGAACCATTGCATGCTGGGATTGATTAGGTTCAAGACGCACATGCATGTAAAGTCTCCAGCGTGTGTGTATGTTCCCATGACTCCACCCTGTAAACATCGGTTCCTGTCGGGTCTTTACGCGCCGTTAAACCACAACAGGAAGACCACGTACAGCACAAACCACCGCGAGGCCCCACTGGAACTGATTTCCTGCCATTAGCGCCGTCACTCATATGAACGCTGACGGAGAACAAGAGCAGAGCCTGGTGTCTGACAGCCGAATATTTGATTTTTTGTGATGCAATTGTTAGCGCATAAACATCGATGAACTGTTCCATCTGAAGGGGATCCTGTGGTCCAGCGGCAGAGGTGAGACAGTCGGAGGACTAGTATCTAACTGTCATACAGGGAGTGTACACGTCTATGTGCATGAGCATAACACACAGAGTGATTTGTGTGTTTATTCACAGATCTTTGTGTCATCAAACGGGATGTAACAGTGCAGGCGCAGTTCTGAAAGTAATCAGGGTGCAAATAATTAATAACGTACTTTAAGAGGTTTATTTTGAAAGAACCTCCCAACTGCTTTTATCCAATAGAAGATAGTGAATCATTTTTGATCAGGATATGTCAGTCAATGCGCATATTAAACAAATATGCAGGACTGCTTTTTTGCATTTGCGCAATATCTCTAAAATTAGAAAGGTCTTGTATCAGAGTGATGCTGAAAAACTAATTCATGCATTTATTTCCTCTAGGCTGGACTATTGTAATTCATTATTATCAGGTTGTCCTAAACGTTCCCTGAAAAGCCTTCAGTTAATTCAAAATGCTGCAGCTAGAGTCAGCTAGGTCCCATCTTATCTTAGGGACCTCGTAGTACCATATCACCCCAATAGAGCGCTTCGCTCTCAGACTGCAGGCTTACTTGTAGTTCCTAGGGTTTGTAAGAGTAGAATGGGAGGCAGAGCCTTCAGCTTTCAGGCTCCTCTCCTGTGGAACCAGCTCCCAATTCAGATCAGGGAGACAGACACCCTCTCTACTTTTAAGATTAGGCTTAAAACTTTCCTTTTTGCTAAAGCTTATAGTTAGGGCTGGATCAGGTGACCCTGAACCATCCCTTAGTTATGCTGCTATAGACGTAGACTGCTGGGGGGTTCCCATGATGCACTGTTTCTTTCTCTTTTTGCTCTGTATGCACCACTCTGCATTTAATCATTAGTGATCGATCTCTGCTCCCCTCCACAGCATGTCTTTTTCCTGGTTCTCTCCCTCAGCCCCAACCAGTCCCAGCAGAAGACTGCCCCTCCCTGAGCCTGGTTCTGCTGGAGGTTTCTTCCTGTTAAAAGGGAGTTTTTCCTTCCCACTGTAGCCAAGTGCTTGCTCACAGGGGGTCGTTTTGACCGTTGGGGTTTTACATAATTATTGTATGGCCTTGCCTTACAATATAAAGCGCCTTGGGGCAACTGTTTGTTGTGATTTGGCGCTATATAAAAAAAAATTGATTGATTGATTGATTGAAGTGATTCTGTCTGTCATGGTGTTTTTGACCATGTATGACTTCATCAAGTGACCTCTGTGGAACGTCATTATGAAGTCATTCATACCAGTCAATCACAAATTGTTGGGATATGCCAATTTCAGACCGTGTTTTCTTGGACCTTTGACGAAACTACGGCAAAATCTAATCATAGATATATATCCATGTAAGAATCACACCAAGTTTGAAGGAATTCCATCCAGCTCTTTCTGAGTTATCTTGTCCACAGAGACATACACACACACACACACACACACACACCCCAGTGAAAAAAAGACCTTGGGAATGCCACTTTGCTGATGTGCACCATAACTAGGTTCAGGTCTAAAACAGAGAGTTGAGTGTTGGTTTTTGATTGTGCAGCGAGTACCTCAGTGGGATAGGAGTTCCTCTGGGACTGGTTTGTGGTCATGCTAACCTTCACCTGCTTTGTCTCAGTCCACCTCACTGTAAATGGGAACCAGGAAGTAAGCTGAGATGGACTGGCGTCTTGTCTGAGGCAGTCATAGACTCTCAACTGCTTCACACTATAGAATCCAGGGATAAGTACTGGCTTATACAGGACTTAGTTCTTCTTCTGTGTTCACAACTGTAAGTTGTGCTTGTTCCAGAAAACTTTCATATCTTAAAACCCGAGACCCATAAAACTCTCAAAATTTAAATATTTAGCCATTCATACTGGGAAGTGAAAGCTCTGCGTGCCAAAAAAAAAAAAAAAAAAAAAAAATCATGCATTTCTGTCCACCAGAAGCCCTGAAATGCTGACATTGCCCACTAGATGGTGACAAAAGCTCCTTCAATGCATGGCAAGGTCTTGACTGTTTATTCGAGACGGGCTGACAGACAAAAATCAACTTACAGTTGTGTCCCTGCCCCAACTTCTATATCAAGGCCACAATTTAGAACTAGAAATTGGGGGGGACAAAGTGTGAGGCCTGCAGGGCCGAAGCCCATAGGCTGGGGGTCTGGGGTGGCTTTAAGCCCCCAGAAGCCAACGGTTTCTTGATAAGCTCAGATGCATTCTGAGCATCCAGAACAGTAATTTTAATGTTTTGAGACCATAAAGTGGACACCATTTGACTTATGCAAGTTAAAACTGTGGATATAAGTACTTTATTCTGAGAACAGCCAGCATTGATTTTATTAACATCCTGGTGTAAATAAGGTATCACCACATGTGTAGAACTCAAAAAGAATGATAGGTTGAGTTTTCATTAAAAAAAACAACTGCAATGTGGTAAAATGTATTCATAAATATGAAAGAACAGGCTCTTAAGTTTGAAAAAACAACAGATCATAAGTTTAGGATAAATTACTTATCATGAATTTAATTTTAATGACAACACTCATACTGAACAGAATTTCGCTTGCATAGACTGATTTTGGAGATCAAGCAATAATTGCAGATGGGCTTTCTGAGGTCCCAGATAGCTTTTCTGATTTCATTTTCTAACTTTCAGAATTTAGTAAATTAGCATATGGTCCATTGATACTTATGTGTAGACACTAGTCCCTAGAGGCAACTATTTTTGGTTTCAAATCTGGGCAAATGCAGTCCCAGAAAATTCCAAATGTGACAAACAAGAAACAGGTGTTGTAAACAAGTCAATGCTGCTAAAAATACAAACTTGCAGAAACACAGATACTATTCTGACATGGTTTTGCACATAAGACTGACATGGTTTGCACATAAGAGTGGCATAGCATGTTTCAAGTACACACATATATGTCAGAAGGTGGGGGGACATACCATATTCTGTCTCCCCCTTTGTTGAAAAGGGGGGAGGGAGGACATGTCCCCCCTATCCCCCACCAAATTGCGCTCATGTTTTATATCAAATATGAATTTCCAACTTGGAAAATTTTTTGTACATTTTGCTGTCAATTTGATCAAATCTGAAATTTCTAATAAAAAAAAAAATAAATAAATTAAAGGTCAACTTTTGATTGTTGAAACTAAACGTGGAGGAAAAATTACACTGAACCGATTGAGAATTGTCAAACTGATTTCACAGTTTTGTGAAATTATTATTCAGCTTTAACTTGTCCACAGTGTTTCAGTTGAATCGTCATCATGACAGGTTCAAAGCTCGCTGAGAAATGAGAACCACCATCATGTTAATATCACGTGTCCAGATGTTTTAGGATCTTTTTCACACGTTTAAAAGATGAAGCTGCTGTGTGTTGACGTTGTTCCCGTCCCTCAGGCTGGGTGGTCGGGTCTCTGGAGATTCTGGGCAGTCCTGCCAGCCTGGTGCGGAGCATCGGTAACGGTGTGTCCGACTTCTTCCGCCTGCCGTACGAGGGTCTGACCCGTGGTCCCGGAGCCTTCATCAGTGGCGTGTCCAGGGGCACCACCTCCTTCGTCAAACATATTTCAAAAGGTGTCTCACGTGTTCAGAATATCCACTTTGTTCACAGTGTTCAACCTCACTGTGAAATGCGAGTGTTGGACTTCAACGTGACACACGTGTTTGTGTTTTAAGGCACGCTGACATCCATCACCAACCTGGCGACCAGCCTGGCCCGGAACATGGACCGTCTGTCTCTTGACGAGGAGCACTACACCCGGCAGGAGGAGTGGAGGCGCCAACTGCCAGAGAGCCTCAGCGACGGACTGCGACAGGGCCTGTCGCGGCTTGGCGTTAGCTTACTAGGTAAATATGATTTTAAATTCCAAATAATATATAGTTATTTTTACATTGGGCTCATTGCCGGGAATGTTGGAAAACAAAAACTTTTTTTTAATTCCACAACTTTAATATGTATCCAAGTTACTGAGTAACTCTTCATGACATAAAACTCAACTAACTCGTTATGTAGTCTGTGTCTGTAGGAGACATTTAGAGGTAGAAACCGTCATCGTATAAACCGGATACTCTCACTCACCAGACTAAAGTAAAAGTCCCAATGTTTTTGTATAGTTTTCCATGTAATAAACACCATATACAGTGGTCCCTCGTTTATCATGGGAGTTACGTTCTAAAAATAACCCGGGATAAGCGAAATCCGCGAAGTAGTCAGCTCTATTTTTTGCAATTATTATAGATGTTTTAAGGCTCTAAAACCCCTCACTACACACTTTATACACTTTTCTCAAACAGGCATTAACATTTTCTCACTTTTCTCTCCTGTGTAAACACTCTCTTTTTTCTTCTGGACGAGAAGATTATAAACAGACACACATAGAACTCTGTCTTCGCTCACTGCCTCCGGAGGTACGGATGCAGGACCCGCAAAGAATCCAAGTCCTCTCTCGGTGGCCACAGAGCTCTGCGGCTGTGGTCAACATCCGCTTTAAAACAGCGAGCGTAGTCTCTGGACCTGTTGCCAGATTTGGTGCAGCTCCGCACAGCAGACAGGAGGGCGGTGTGAGTGGCCCGCTGCTGCGTTTACCGAGCCCGCAGAGGCATCGGAGGCAGTGAGAGCAATTGCGGTGATGCCGACCGGTGCTGCGACTGGCCTGCTTGATAAGGATGCAGAACACTATGTGCTATTAAAAAAAAAAGCATGCAAAATTGCACTAAAAAAAAATCTGCAAAACTGTGAGGTCGCTAAAGGTGAACCACGTTATAGTGAGGGACCACTGTATATTGGATTTTGTATAACGGATTTTTGCTCACATCAGACAAAACGTCCTGTCCCATCACAACGTATTTCCATTAAAAACCCCTCGCGTGTACCAGACAGAGCAGTCTGGACTTGCACAGTAAGAGGTACAAAATGAAGTTCAACACTGACACTCGCCGATTTGAGGAAAGTGGACACCATATCTCCTTGATTAAAAGACCGGTCGTTTATTTTTTCAAACCGTGCTCAGACCTGGCACCTAAACAAGGCAGAGTGTAATTCAAGGCCGGTGACTATTAACAAAATGCTGATTGGTGTCTGCACTGTAATATGGTGTTAAGTTTCACAGATGTCCCTGGGTGTCACAAACCAAAGACAACCGCCTGAGATCAGAGCCCTCTGCCTGGCTATGAACCCTCCTTGTAGCCTGACGCACACTTGCTAAACGACAGATACTGCAAGGGCTGTGATTTGTCACTTTTACGTTTTCACTTCTTCTTCTCCAGTCATATTTCAACAGTTTTTGCAGTGCGCCTGCAAAAACTGTTGAAAAGTCCACAAATATGACCAACTCTACAACAAAGAGTCTAAAAACTACAGAGACTCTATTATGACCTCCAATTCATGGAGTGAAAATGTACATACCATACCGTTGGTTTGGACATTGGTGATTGTACAAAGAAGTGGAGCTCATTGAGGGACAAAATTATCCAGAGAAATCCACTGTGGCAAATTGCACTTTAAACCCCACCAACGTGCCGGAGAACTTTAAAAGGGTCACATGCACGTCGACGTCACTGCATGGCCACAGAGTTATGGAGTTGTAGAAGCATAAATCAGGCTTTAGGATTTTAAGGTACCACTCCACAGTGGACTTAGAAAAACAGTGACTCGACCAAATGTAATCTTTTTAATGCACATAATGCCCAGAGCTTATTTAATTAAATGAGGCAAGTCCCAGTTCAAGGTTAGGCATTTAATCAACAAAATATGTAAGACTAATTGACGCTGAGGATTCCCTGTAGATCGTTCAGCGCCTCCTGACTATAACTAATCCATTACATACACATAACGGATTTTGTCCATTTTACACATATAGCGGATTTCGATGATAACGGACAAAATTCACTGATCCACCTGAATCCATTATATGCAAGTTGTACTGTAGTTATGTGCTAAATATGAATGGCCATTTATGTGATTAATAATCCACTGGATTCCAAAAAATGTAAAATAGAATCTGAAAACTTTTGATTTACTTCAAAATCAGTGACTGAAATTAAGGGTGTTTCACTAAAAAATTCACAGCTTCTTCATTTCTCTTTTTCTCATAACCAATTATAAATGAAAACAAAGTCCGTCAAAACATCTCTTTCAGTTATGTCAGTGTTTATGTTGTCATGGTGCATTTTTTTTTAATGCAAAATGACTGTGACATTCCCGGGAATGGACAACTGTTTGTTTTCTGTGTGTGTTTGTGTATATGTATTTTTTTTTATGTACTGCAGACGGATTGCTGCTCCTTGAGTTTGTCATCTTGTTGAGATTTTCTTCTTCCATTTATAATCCTTGAAATGAAGTTTTACCAAATCAGACTATTTGTTGAACACTGACCTCTAGTGGCTGCACATGTAGAGCTGCTTCTTGTTCATTTTCATTTTATGGGTTAATAACATTAAATCATTCAGAAATGTTTCCTAATAAATGTGATCAAGTAATCCTTGACAGTATAACTCCAATCTGATTACACATTTTTCGAGTGCAATCTGGTCTAATTATAATTATATTTTGGAATCTGATTATGTAATCCCAATTACATGTAATCTGTTACTACTCAACCCTGCATTTAAGGAATAATAAAAACATGTATGTAGTATTAACAAAATGGAGATGATTCAACTTCAGAAATGTAGATCTGAAGGATCATCGTGTCAGGAATTAAGATTATCTGTAATTTATCATGACCATTGGTTCTTGCTGCAGGAGTACATGACAACAGTTGCCCTAAAGAGTGCTGCCTTAACAGGTTTTATACTAACAAATGCCACTTTAAAGAGTGCTATTCCCACAAGTGCAGCACTGAGTGTTTCTCTAACGAGTTCCATTCTGAGTGCTGCTTTAACAAGTGCTGCTCTAAAGCACCTTTCACATTGGCGTATTCGTAGAGCTGCTCATTGCAGCATATCGTCTACGCTGAGTTGAGCAGTTCTACACCCACTTTTAGCAGCTCTACGTCGAGTTTTTGCTCCCTACGCAGCAGTATGTTGAGGGCTACTCGCGTAGGACGGAAGAAATTAAACATGTTTAATTTTCTTCGGCATAGAGCGCTGGACACAGTTTGAAGCAGGTCTGCACAACACAGCAATACTGCATGCAAGTCTGTGCAACACTGCGCTTCTGTACACAACCAAAAACTGAGTACGTGAATCCAGAGTGAATGAGATATACTTTATTGATCTCACAGTGGAGAAATTATGTTTACACTCCAATTACCTCAGACAGAAATTAGACCACAATTATTACTTGTTTACCGTAATAATGTCACACATCAGAATTAAAGACACATACAAATTTGACATTGTTTATGTGCACTAAATTTGAAGAAGTCTGTTATCCGAATTGTAGCAAGTGGGTGAAGGTCTCGCAGCAACCCTGAGTCGCGCCACCGTCAGCTGGGGGCGCAGAAGGGAAGGGATGACGTGAGCAGAAGCCAGAGTGGGGGGTAGGAGGTGGGTGGGGAGAGGGAGTGGAGCATGCTTCAGTCTTATGAAACAGTTTATTGTCTTTGTGAGTTGAGATAAGAAACTGCCAAATGTTCACCAAGGCCGAAGACATTCCTCTGGAGGAAAACAGCAGGGCAATTTGTCCTTCAGGCTGCTAAGCCTGCCGTGTTGTGGTTTGAGCAGTGAAACACACTTTTTACAGCTTCACTTGAACAACTAAATCCCATTTATGAATTAAGAATATTCCCAATTATGAATTAAGAATATTCCCCAGCCTCCGAAATCTTCATCTTCATGTGCAAGGCGCGCATCTGCTCCAAAATGTTCTGCTCCAATTCCAAGTTCAAGAGTCATTGCAGTCTGAGAATGCATTGCCTTGCCCAACTCGTTAATCATGATGGACAAGCAAGGGGCCATGGTTCTTACCAGCCCTGCTACCATAAGACCAAATATGAAAATCCTCGACATCCTCCACAGAGAATGGCGCAAAGCATGCAAACATGCCACGACCCCCAGGAGTCGAGAACATAGCCCACAGGATACGTTCCATCTGGGCAGGTAGGATCCCCCGGTCCTGACCTTCTTGTAGAAAAGATGGTGTCAATAGCGTTCAGAGACCAGCAGATCAATTCCATGGTTAATCCAATAGTAGTCCAATAGATCCAGTATCCAATATAATTTGAGGAATTCACAGTCTGGTGAAGTAGGGACATGAAGGTTAAAGCAGAGAGCAGAGATAAGGGAGAGTGGAGGAGATGCGACCGCCCTCGTCGGAGTCTCAAGCTGAAAGAAAAATCAGCTGAAATGATCACACAGCCCACAGCACCTATGTGTGCTCAGAACAGGGAATCAAACCTCAACTCAGAAATCCAGAAACACAATAGAAACAGCAGGTCGGCCGCTCACTCTCTCTCACGCGCGCGCACGCTCTGCCTCGCTCTCACTCTGTCTCTTCCTCTCTCTCTCCCTCTCTCTGTGTCTGATCGAACCTGTGACTTTAAAATAAAAGCACACTTGCTGCATGTCGGTGCGCTCATCAAACACCCTGATCGATCAGGTGTGATCAAACCTGAAAGGAGCTGTGACTCTTTAAAATAAATGCGCACTCGCTGCATGTCGGTGCGATCATCAAACACCCTGATCGATCAGGTCTGATCAAATCAGTGGACCTGATCGGACCAACCGAAGGTTTAAAAGTTTAACGAGTCACAGCGTTTCGTTCAGGGCAGCCTTTACCACAGCCAGACTCAGCAGCATCTAGACACAATGAAAGTGATCCACCAAGACAAAAAATAAGAATAATTATTATTATAATAATGTTAAATAACTCTGTTTTTGAGCCGCACCACACCTGCAGTAGAGAACAGAGTGCACAGAGGCAGAAAATAGCACTGCACTGGTTTAATAGCGGCATGGTACAAGCGACTGTGTGCACACATTAAAAAGAGAACACACGCAGCTGCAAGTATGAAACGAACACTGAAAAAGGCTGAGTATGCACGCATTTCGGGCGTATTTAAATGAAACACAATCAATCAATCAATCAACTTTTTTCTTATATAGCGCCAAATCACAACAAACAGTTGCCCCAAGGCGCTCCATATTGCCTTGGGGCATATGTAAATATGTTGTAAATACAACACTGCAATACGCAGCTCTACGAATACGCCAATGTGAAAGGGGCTTGTACTGCTGCCCCAGCGGGTGCTGCCCTCATGGGTCTTGCCCTAGCAAGTGCTGATTAAGATTGGACTTGTTTTCCTTCCAGGAGCGATAGCGGGAATTGTAGACCAGCCCATGCAGAACTTTCAGAAGAACTGGGAGATGCAGACCTCAGCTGGCAGTAAAGCCAAAGGAGTCATTTCTGGAGTGGGAAAAGGCATCGTGGGAGTTTTTACCAAACCCATTGGAGGAGCAGCTGAACTGGTCTCCCAGACCGGATATGGTGGGTTGATGATGGAGAAATCCTGAAACTAGAGCTCTGTCTTATTTTGGGTGATTCCCCCCCCCCCCCAGAAAACCCTGGAATTCAGGAGTTTCTGAACATTGCGTGATGTCCTTCTAGGCCGTGGCTGAGATATTATGCACTCTGCAGGTTGCCCTTCTAGTTCATTTCTTAGTGTTTTTTTGAGAAAAATCCTACAACAAACTGAACAGCAAAGACAATTTTTTCAGGAAAAATGATACTATAATATAAAATGTAGGTAGTTTTTCAGTGTGACCTTAAATTTGGATTATTGGCCTTTGTTTATCCTGTTCAGGCGGTTTGTACAGTAGTGTTCAGAATAATAGTAGTGCTATGTGACTAAAAAGATTAATCCAGGTTTTGAATATATTTCTTATTGTTACATGGGAAACAAGGTACCAGTAGATTCAGTAGATTCTCACAAATCCAACAAGACCAAGCATTCATGACATGCACACTCTTAAGGCTATGAAATTGGGCTATTAGTAAAAAAAGAAAGAAAAAAAAAGTAGAAAAGGGGGTGTTCACAATCAATCAATCAATCAATCAATTTTTTTATATAGCGCCAAATCACAACAAACAGTTGCCCCAAGGCGCTTTATATTGTAAGGCAAGGCCATACAATAATTATGTAAAACCCCAACGGTCAAAACGACCCCCTGTGAGCAAGCACTTGGCTACAGTGGGAAGGAAAAACTCCCTTTTAACAGGAAGAAACCTCCAGCAGAACCAGGCTCAGGGAGGGGCAGTCTTCTGCTGGGACTGGTTGGGGCTGAGGGAGAGAACCAGGAAAAAGACATGCTGTGGAGGGGAGCAGAGATCGATCACTAATGATTAAATGCAGAGTGGTGCATACAGAGCAAAAAGAGAAAGAAACAGTGCATCAGGTGTCCCCTATGTAAGGATGAAGCCAGCACCTGTTGAACATGCTTTTCTCTTTGAAAGCTTGAGGAAAATGGGACGTTCAAGACATTGTTCCGAAGAACAGCGTAGTTTGATTAAAAAGTTGATTGGAGAGGGGAAAACTTATACGCAGGTGCAAAACATTATAGGCTGTTCATCTACAATGATCTGTGACAGTTAGAACACGCCTGTGTGAAGCTAATTTATTTGCAAGAATCCCTCGCAAAGTCCCGCTTTTAAATAAAAGACGTGCAGAAGAGGTTACAATTTGCCAAAGAACACATCAATTGGCCTAAAGAGAAATGGAGGAATATTTTGTGGACTGATGAGAGTAAAATTGTTCTTTTTGGGTCCAAGGGCTGCAGACAGTTTGTGAGACGACCCCCAAACTCTGAATTCAAGCCACAGTTCACAGTGAAGACAGTGAAGCATGGTGGTGCAAGCATCATGATATGGGCATGTTTCTCCTACTATGGTGTTGGGCCTATATATGTTGTATATATATATTATGTTCAACAGGTGCCGGCTTCATCCTTACATAGGGGACATCTGATTCATACCTGTTTGTTCCACAAAATTGATGAACTCACTGACTGAATGCCACACTACTGTTATTGTGAACACCCCCTTTTCTACTTTTTTTTACTAATAGCCCAATTTCATAGCCTTAAGAGTGTGCATATCATGAATGCTTGTTCTTGTTGGATTTGTGAGAATCTACTGAATCTACTGGTACCTTGTTTCCCATGTAACAATAAGAAATATACTCAAAACCTGGATTAATCTTTTTAGTCACATAGCACTACTATTATTCTGAACACTACTGTATTTCTGCAGTTGTTTGGTTGGGGGTTGGATATTGGATTTGGCGCTAACAGTTTCACGTTGCGATCACAGTCTGTAGACTTGAGCCCGCGGTTTGACTGATGCAGACTCTCGTATTTCGGAACAGGAATCCTGCACGGAGCAGGACTCTGGCAGCTGCCCAAACAGCGCTACCTGCCTGCAGAGGAGAAGGCAGCTCAGGCTCCCAACAGCCACCTGAAATACGTCTGGTGAGTTTTGTTAAGTACACGTGCGTGTCGTTAGCCCACGTGCTGAGTGTGCATGAGCCTTTTTGGATCACAGAAACTGAGGAAGAGCATCAAATGACTACCAGAGGTGTAACGATACACCAGCTCCATGATACGATATGTATCACGTTACATCACACTAATTACACAGATAGTAATGTGTGCTGAAGTTCAAATTGTTCTGAAAACTAAATTTTGATGTTATCTGCTTCCTATTTGTATATTTTATGAATCCTTTACGATTCTTCTGTAAGAGGTCATTATTTCTTCCATGCAGGAATCGACTCTTCATGGTATCATGATACTCATTTGAAAGCACAATACAGTTTGATGCAGGCTTCAGGACACAATTTACGACTACTGATTACCAAAGTTGGCAGAAGAAAGACCGCAGTGATCTAAACACAGCGGGCATGAACACCCCGTTTATCTCCCCTAAACAACGGCGACTTGTTTCGATCAAACTAGAGGAGATGCAGGAGCTTCTCCACAGACATACCTCACCATAAAGTGTAGGTGACACCAAAAAAGTGCACAAATAATCACTAAAAATAATGAAATGTTGATATTTTAAAAACTCCTGAACAATAAAAGTCGATAAGTGCGCAGGTAAAGGATAAACGACAGCTGTCTGAAGCTTGCACTCTATTTCAGCCGTCAGCCGCGGCCATATTGTTGCTGCATCATCACCGGAATGACACCTGCTCTAATCAGTTGTAAACACGGCGGAGGTGGAGCTGTTTTTTCTAGTGTGGAGCTTTTTTTAAATCCAGTCTGAAGGTGTTTCTGAAGAAGCTGTGGGGACACAGGCTTATGGTTTTGAGCTTTATTTAGATCACAATGACGGAGACAAAACCTCGGAGAAAAACCTTCAGTCTGACAACAGTGACGATATTGGCAGAGTTCAGAACACAGAATGCTGAACTAAATAAATAAATAAATAATGCAGCCGATTTCGGCAAGCGGGTGGAGATAAAAAGAATTTTTACCCAGCTCTGTGGTCACAATCGACTGATAAATTTTTGTTTTAAAGTTTGTTTTACTATCCTTGACATCAGAAAAAAAGTGATGAGGGACTGTGGATTTCTTTTTTATTTATGTTGTATTTTCCACGAGGGACTGAAAATATCAGCTGTTTTTAAAATAAATCTTGTTTCCTTCTTGAGTAGTTAGTGTACTGTGCACTAGTAGCGTGATAAACATGCTGTTATTAAATATTAAAACCATTCACACAAGGAATAAATAATATACAACCCCTGGCAATAATTATGGAATCACTGGCCTTGGAGGATGTTCATTCAGTTGTTTAATTTTGTAGAAAAAAAGCAGATCACACACATGACACAAAACTAAAGTCATTTCAAATGGCAACGTTCTGGCTTTAAGAAACACTATAAGAAATCAGGAAAAATAATTGTGGCAGTCAGTAACGGTTACTTTTTTAGACCAAGCAGAGGGAAAAAAATATGGACTTACTCAATTCTGAGGAATAAATTATGGAATCACCCTGTAAATTTTCATCCCCAAAACTAACACCTGCATCAAATCAGATCTGCTCGTTAGTCTGCATCTAAAAAGGAGTGATCACACCTTGGAGAGCTGTTGCACCAAGTGGACTGACATGAATCATGGCTCCAACACGAGAGATGTCAATTGAAACAAAGGAGAGGATTATCAAACTCTTAAAAGAGGGTAAATCATCACGCAATCTTACAAAAGATGTTGGTTGTTCACAGTCAGCTGTGTCTAAACTCTGGACCAAATACAAACAACATGGGAAGGTTGTTAAAGGCAAACATACTGGTAGACCAAGGAAGACATCAAAGCATCAAGACAGAAAACTTAAAGCAATATGTCTCAAAAATCGAAAATGCACAACAAAACAAATGAGGAACGAATGGTAGGAAACTGGAGTCAACGTCTGTGACCGAACTGTAAGAAACCACCTAAAGGAAATGGGATTTACATACAGAAAAGCTAAACGAAAGCCATCATTAACACCTAAACAGAAAAAAAAACCAAGGTTACAATGGGCTAAGGAAAAGCAATCGTGGACTGTGGATGACTGGATGAAAGTCATATTCAGTGATGAATCTCGAATCTGCATTGGGCAAGGTGATGATGCTGGAACTTTTGTTTGGTGCCGTTCCACTGAGATTTATAAAGATGACTGCCTGAAGAGAACATGTAAATTTCCACAGTCATTGATGATATGGGCTGCATGTCAGGTAAAGGCACTGGGGAGATGGCTGTCATTACATCATCAATAAATGCACAAGTTTACGTTGATATTTTGGATACTTTTCTTATCCCATCAATTGAAAGGATGTTTGGGGATGATGAAATCATTTTTCAAGATGATAATACATCTTGCCATACAGCAAAAACTGTTAAAACATTCCTTGCAAAAAGACACATAGAGTCAATGTCATGGCCTGCAAATAGTCCGGATCTTAATCCAATTGAAAATCTTTGGTGGAAGTTGAAGAAAATGGTCCATGACAAGGCTCCAACCTGCAAAGCTGATCTGGCAACAGCAATCAGAGAAAGTTGGAGCCAGATTGATGAAGAGTACTGTTTGTCACTCATTAAGTCCATGCCTCAGAGACTGCAAGCTGTTATAAAAGCCAGAGGTGGTGCAACAAAATACTAGTGATGTGTTGGAGCATTCTTTTGTTTTTCATGATTCCATAATTTTTTCCTCAGAATTGAGTGATTCCATATTTTTTTCCCTCTGCTTGGTCTAAAAAAGTAACAGTTACTGACTGCCACAATTTTTTTCCTGATTTCTTATAGTGTTTCTTAAAGCCAGAAAGTTGCCATTTGAAATGACTAGTTTTGTGTCATGTCTGTGATCTGCTTTTTTTCTACAAAATTAAACAACTGAATGAATATCCTCCAAGGCCGGTGATTCCATAATTTTTGCCAGGGGTTGTAGTCTTACCTGTCCGTTTCAGTGAGATCATCCTCAATCTTGTGAGAACTTATACACCTTTACAAAATGACATCTGACAATAATTTAATTCCTTATGTCCCGGCTGAAGAAAAGTCCATTTGTCACACATTTGGTGCCAGGTTACAGCGCCGGCTGTAATCCGTTTATGGTTCGAGCTGTTAACGAGCTGCTTTGCGCTGCAAGTTGAAAGACTCCCAGTCCCTCATCTGCTCATGATGTCTCAGTCTGCACACAATGAAATTATCCCATGATCCACAAAACAATAAAATGTGAAAATACTTAGTTTTGCCTCATGACGAGTGGAGACACTGCGGACACCGTGTGTGTACGCTCATCAATATGAGTATATATATATATATATAATACCTGCCAATCACAAGGATTCTGCCGGTGAGAATTAACCGTTCTGACACAAAAAAAACGCTGTGCAGCTCTGACCCGAACCACTCGGTGGAAACAGGGCTGTCAGTAGCCTGTAAAAATTCATAAATTAATCCATAAATTAATTGGGCATTTATGATAATTGTTCTCGTGCTGATGGCACTTCCTCCTTCTTCTCCAGTGTCGGGACTTGCCAAGAAGTTCCTGGTTTTTAGTGGTGCGCAGTTCGAAATCTGAATATATTCTCTTCAGTAACTGCACACCAGGAAAGGATCAATTTCAAACTGTTGTTTAATTTTAGTGTTAAATACTCAAAAAAAAAAAAAAAAAAAACATATCGTGTCACCTACACTTTAAAGGACCTCCAACAGTTGCGCACGATCTTTACTAAACCTTAACCAAAAAAATGTGGATTGCGTTCTGAGAAACCTCAGTGGATCAGGAAGCTCTTTCTTCAAAGTCAAACTGAATTAAAATGGGATTAAAGGACAAAGGTGGAGGAACGTTTGTTTCCTCCCATCAAATCACACTTCTTGCACGATTTTAATTTTTGCCGTTAAGTTTTTAATGTATTACTCTCCCAAGAACAAGAAAGACTCAAACCCAGGTCTCCTGACCCAGATGCTGGAACCTGACCCTCATCAGTCCTGGAGTGTGAATCCATAAGTGATGCGTTCTAACACGTATCTTCAGCATGGAGATTAAAGTTACGCATGTATTTAAATTTTTTAATCTTATAAGACTAGTAAACGTTTGAATACGGTGGTGTCAGTGGTTACTGAGCAGCTGGTTCTGTGGGTTAGTGATTAGCATTACTGGCATGGATTTGCTTTTCTTCGTGTCCAGCTCTTCTTTGGAAGTGGAACACGTGTTTCTGTCTTTGCTGTTCTTGGACTTGTTCCAAACATGTGTAACCTGTTTTTTTTTTTTCTCTCTCTCTCTCTCCTCTTTACCTTCATCATTTTTTTCTGTCTTGTCTAAAAGAGGGAATAAAACCCAGAAAGGGTTCGTTGCCCACTTTTTTTTTTTTTTTTTTAAAGCAGCAGGATGTTTGACTTCGATCCCACACGTGGTTTCCGTGAGGACGTGAGGAGCGTTTTAGACTCACTCTGCCAGCCACAAATTGTCCTCGTTTAACTTTGAGTCTAAGCAGAGACGAGCACGAGGTGATGTTTTCAGCAGGTCGCTGGCTCTGGGTTGTTTTTGTTGTTGGCTTGTTTTTAGGATTGACTTGTTTAAAAAAAATATTAAAAAAAATTCACCTCAGTGAGTGCTCTTTTCAGTTAAATTGCTGATTATTCTTTTGACTGACTTTTTAACACACAGAATGTTTAGAAAAGTAATGGCGGCTGCAGTTTAAAAGTCAAAGGTGAAATCTTTATATTGCTTCTTTTATATGAACGAGAGAACAAAACTTAAAAATGTATTAGTTGACAAAATGTGCAAATCAGCATTTAACAATTTGATATCAATCAAATTAGTTTTTTTTAATAGTAACAGATAAAGTTAAGTTTGTGCCGGTCAGCTTTTGACCGCAGACTGTTGAAACTGTGTGTGTGCATGTGCGCGTGTGTATGTGTGTCTGCGTATATCTGTGTATGTGTGTCTGTGTGTACATCTGTGTGTGTGCATGTGCCAAAGGGCCAACATTTAATCTGGATTGAGGGCCGCAGGCCAAATGTTGAATTACACACATACATTACACTTAAATGTGTTCTGTTTTATAGACGTTTTACATTCAAAATCTCAAATATTCTTAAAGATTTTTTTTCTTATATACCCCCCCCTTCCCCATGGGATTTACTTGTGTTCTGTCATTGCTTTGTTTAATATTAGCATTAAGTTTCCAAAATTCCTGCAGGTTCAAGAGACTCTGGAATTTGTAAAGTGAATAGGACTTGATTGTGTTTGGAAGCCAACATCATCATGTTTCTTTGGTTTTGTAATAAGTTTGTTGTGCTTTGAGGCGTCTGCAGGCCCGATGTACTAACATCCCTAAATAACAAGCTAACATTCCCGCTGGTTTTCTTCCTGCTGGACTGGTTTCCATCAGTGGGTTAGTTTTCATTCTGCAGGTAGTTCAAATGCTGAACAGAACATCTGCTTTACCTGACAGCGTGAACCGTCTGAACGCTGCAAAACACACGTGCAAAGACGAAACGCAGGAAGTGTGCAACACACTGACGTTTGTGCTCGTGTGCATGTGTGCTGTCAGTGTGCACGTTTGCATACAAACTGACAGAAGTGAAGTTCTGATTTCACAAATGTTGTCAGTGGTGTGTTTTTGTTTATTAGCAATACGGAAACAAATTCTGATGCTTGTGAAAAATGCAGCAGGTGACTAAGCGGGTGAAGAGCTGGACTACCAGTGTGTAAACCCAGATTTGTGTCCTTGAACAATACACATTATCTGTGTTGTCTCAGTCCAAAGTGAGGACTGGTTATGGTTGGAGACATAACCTGTGTTGGATCAAAGACTCTCGTCCACTTCACACTGCAGACTCCAAGGATAAACAGCGGCACCAACAGGCCTGTTGAGGACTCGCACGTTCCTCTTCTGGAAACACTTAAAAGTGTTGGTTAACTTGCAGAAATGAGAACAGTGTTGAAGTGTTTATTAAAGAACGAGTTAACACTTTTAACTCACCTTTGACTTGCTTTGTTTTCCAGAAGTCATTTTGGAAAAATGAATGTGCGAAGTTTGTCCGTGACATTAACGTACTGAAACTTTGTATATTTGATGTTCATTTGTTTTTTAATGTAATTTTTGCTTTCTTTTTTTTATTGTTGTGTCTTTCATAATATGAGACCAGGGTTCTAGCTAGAACCGTTTTAGTGCCGGGTTACATGATCGCGACTCACAGCCGGGGGTCAAGGGGCAGAGCCCCCTGAAGCTATAGGGTTTTGTACATCTAAAACATTATTGCAAGCCCTATTTGAACTAATTTTGAGTGGTTTTAGATGCATTGAAAGAAAGAATATTAGACAAAAAAGACATTTATGTTGTAATATTTGTAATACCAAAGTTCTTTTTTAAATGTTTCTGTCAAAGTCAAAGTTAATAAAATAAATAATGTTGAAAAGGTTAAAAACCATACTTAATGGGCATATACCATTTGCTCTTGTTCAAAAATGACACACTGTACCTTTTTAATCCTGTGAAACAGTTTTTCTGTCATGACAGTTTTTTCCCCAACATGTTTCAGTGGGATAGCGTTATTATTAATTTACATAACGGCTGACTGGATCCTTGTTATTTGATTGCTGCTTTGTATGTCACATGACATGGATTATTCATCCTATTTGTGTTGCATTGCATTTAGAGTGCAATTTGGTTCCATTTAGAGTGCAAATTTGGTTCCATACATTTGGTACCATTGCACTCTGCATGCACATACACGCACGCACATGCACACATTTTTGGAAACAGGGAACCTTTAAACTCTGAAATAAGCTGTAAACATCTGAGTTTACATCTTATTTACAGCATCTACTGACACAGAAGCAACTCTGGATTATGAAACATTTTTCTGGAGGATTTTGTGTTCCCTTTAAGTCAGAGTGGAGTGCGTCTCTATCTGCTCTAATCTCTGCTTTCAGCGTTCTGTGGCTTCACCGAGCACTGAAAGCAGCTGGCTGCTGTTGTCTTTGCTGTTTGCGCTTTGATACGAAGAAAATGAGAAATATATTTCTTATTTTTTTAATTATTTGGTTGAAATTGCAAAATAAAATGACTGTGTTAGCTTGAAATACGATCAGATTGGTACATTTTTCAGCAACGTTTTAGTTTATTTTTTGGAAAATCCGTGTTGGGCGGGACAACCAATTGGAACGCGAGAGCCCGGCGGAAATTTAGCAGAGCTGGTAAAACACATATTTGCGACCATATAACAGCATGAATGTCCGCAAATCATCAGACACAAGGGGGTTATTCCCATTGTAATCCAGTTCCATCATTTGTGCGGTTTATTTTTCTGTAGGTAATTCAGTCGGCGAGGCTTACCATGAGGGATCATCGCTCCAGTAGCGGTCAGGGAGCGGAGCAATCCATCAAATGTGAAACGATAATTCTGCGTCAGAATCCACGTCAATACTTTCATATGGTAGTTTAAATTTAAAAAAATGGATGAATATTTCTCTATGAATACCAACCAAACCAATGTTTCAACAAGATGGGAGACACTCAAAGCATACTAAAGGGGCATAAGTTACACAAAATACAAATCCAAGGTATATTATACATAACTGTACGTTCTCGAACAAAAAATCAGTGAGTTGGAACAGGAACTTTATAATAATGATATACCGGGAAAACAACACGAGCTTCTTTTATTGAAATCCCAATATAACAAGGTAACTACCAATAAGATAGCTTCCAATTTACTGGTTAAAGCAGTCATATTACCATCAGGGAGAAAAGGCTGGGAAACTGTTAGCATAGAGAATTAAAAAAGATACAACCACATCGAGCCATCAACTCTATTAAATTAGAAGATGGGAAAAATTAGTTTGATCCAGTTGAAATGAACACTGCCTTTACAAAATGCTACAAAGAACTGTGTAAATCTGAATACCCAGAGAGCTCAGGAGAACAAAATGAGTTTCTGGAAGAACTTCAGTTCTCAACTTTATGTATTGAAGAATGACAGGGATGCTCTGAAAAGTATGAGCAGTGGGATGGCACCAGTGCCCGATGGCTTGCCTACAGAATTATATAAGAAATTCTCAGGAAAACTGCTACCACGTCTCCTCGAGATGTTCAATGAATCTTACGGAAAAAGGAATACTGCCTCTGTCGCTTAAGGTCTGCCATAATTTCTATTCTGTTAAAACCAGGTTAATCCCCATCAGAAAGAGCATGTTATCGCCCCATATCTTTAATGTCATGAGACACTAAAATACTATGCATGGCCCTGGCTAAGCGAGTTGAAAAAGTCATACCCAATCTGATCGCTAATGACCAAAATGGATTTTTGCAGGGCACACAAGCATTTCATAACACAGGTAGGTTGTTAAATGCTCTGTATGCTAAACTAAATGCCAGGGACCATGCGATCCTGTCACTGGATGCCGAAAAGGCTTTGGACAGGATCGAATGGAGGTATGTTTTTGATATTCTTAAAAGAGTTGGATTTGGGGAGAAGTATCTAAAATGGATCCAATTATTATACCCCAATCAGTAGTAGAGATTATAACTAACAACCAAATATCAAAACCTTTCAATCTTTGCAGATCTACATGCCAGGGCCTGGTTTCATAAAGAAACCTAATCTTTCAGTCAACTAAACTTAGTGGACTACAGTTAGTCACCCATCATTATCTAATCACTGTTTCACATCGATGGCTAAACTTGTAGATTAGCTGTCTTACCTTAGTCGACTGTTTTCACAGGCATAACAGCCTCACACGTGCCATTGCCGAGACGACTCCATGCGCAACAGTTTTGTTTACTTAGGGGGTTGGTTGTTGTCATGAACTATCCAGCCTTTGTTTCATTAACTGGCTTTATTAACATTTACAGACCCATACAAACTGCAGGACGACATGCTTAGCACTTAGCGTAGCAGTTTCACTCTTCAGTTTCTTCTTCTACACTTTCATCAGCCTTTTTGTGCACACAGCATAGCCCGACAACCGGCCTGAATTGGGCCGGACACTGGCTGCCATTTCGGAGTAGGGAATTCCCACTCCTAGTGACCTGACACCTGCTTGACCTGATGCTGCTCGCGATAATGAATATGGTGTGATAGTTGAGGCTGACAGACTGTGTGCTGTGCATTACTTCAGAAGATCATGCAGTTTTGTCATAAAAGTAAGTATGCAGTTGCGTTCGTTTCTGTTCAGGAAAGTTTGAAAAATGAGGTCAGGGAATCCCTTTTGCAAACGACCAATAGGAGAGCAGCGCTTGCACCACACCCCCAAACTTGACCAAAATGACCGACGCTGATGTCAGCATCTCAGCCGCCAACCAATCATAGGCTAGGAGAGAGAGATAGGTGTCCAGCCTAATTCAGGCTGGTTGTCGGGCTACACACAATGCTGCTCAGCGTAACAGTGGCTGAAATATCAGGCATAACTATAAACGGGGCGGAGCATCGTTTGCCTCTCTTTGCGGATGATACTGTTTTGTTTTTGACGAATTTGGGAACCTCATTAAAGGTGCTTATGTCTTCTTCTGGAGATTTTTGGGAAGTTCTCTGGTTATAAAATAAACAGCAGTAAGTTATTATTGCTGAATAAAAAGGAGCAAGAGGGTCCACTGGTCCATGCACAGTTTGCTATTGCCACAGAAGGATCCACTTACTTAGAAATTTAAACAGCCCCAGATATTGGAAACATCATCCCAATCAACTATGATCCCCTGGTGAAAGAAGTAGGAGAAACTCTAGAGAAATAGACCACAATGCCTATCTCTATGATAGAACATGTTAATATTATTAAGATGTCAAGTCTACCTAAATTTTTATATCGTTCCAGTCAGTCCCTCTCCCCTACCAGCCTCCTTCTTTTCTGCACTTAAAAAAAGCTTCACCTTTTTTATATGGAACAATAAACGCCCTGGGCTACGTCTCTCTCTCTCCTCTACCTACCATATGATCGTGGAGGTCTTAGACTGTCCAACTTTAAACTTTATTACTGGGCAGCCCAACTTCAGGCTGCCATGTATTATTTTTGTATTACAGATGTTCCAGCTTGGATAGGGATAGAAAACAGCACACTGGAGCTTCCATTGTGCCTGTACTCATCACAAATTAAAATACTCAATCTGGCATGACGCCCACACTTTTTTGAATGAAACTCCTAAACTTTCATGTTTCCCACCTATTTGGGGAAATAACTTTAAACCAGGGCGATTGTTATATGGCTGGGGGGGCCTGGCTGCCGGTTTGTTTGTCTTTTTGTTTTCCTCCCAGGTGGCGTGCATTTGGGACTGAGTGGCTGTGTTGCTGAGGCTGTCAGGACCTCACCCTGATCACCTGCGACTCGTCAGGACTCACAGCTGAGGTGCATCTGGATGGATTGGAGCATGTTGGCATTTAAGACTGGAGTGCACAGTGTGTATTTGCCAGAGACTCGACCTTGTGACCAGACGGGTGAGATCGTCGTCTTGGGAGCCATCTCATCAGCAGCGGACGCTGAGAATGTCCAGGTTTGATGCACGGTCTGTGAAAGAGGAGGGGGTGAGGTCTCACGCTCGTCAGCACACTTCCTGAGGTACGTTGGATTTTGTGACTAACAGTTATACAGTCAGTAAATGTGGTGTCCCTCACACCTTATTGTATTGAGCTGTATGTTAGTCATGTATCAGCTTCCACTGCGGTGGAGTTTTGTGAACGGGATGTTCCATGCCTGCAGGTTGGGAAGCTGATCAGTAATCAAGCCAGGAAGTGTTTGCTGTTTGTACACCTTTAAGTGTTCTGTGTGTAGAGTGTGGACTCACATAATGGTTCCTTCTTTCACAGACTCGGTTGTTGCGGCCACCTGGGGGGTGTCGGCGGGGTCCTTGGGTCCGAAACAGCTTCTGGCTCCGGACCGTTAGCGCTGCTGGGAGCGCACCACGCCAGGCCGCACCTTTCTGTTATTACATTTTCACTGTTATGTATTAAATTCAGTTAGCCTTTGTACCGTGCTCTGCTTATTTCATACTGGGTCCTTCAAACGCTGGTCGGTTCTCCGAGCTGCGTCCGACACATAACAGCGATGTGATTTGGGATTAAGGACAGAGGACTGAGCAAGATAAAAGATTTGTATAACAAAGGAACTCTGATCAGTCATTCCAACAGTTAGTCGGGAGGTATGACCTTCCAAGGAAGCATTTTTTAAAAATACTTTCAAATTAAGAGTTTTGTTTACTCCGAACGTAAAACCACCCTGGAACCCCCACTGTCTACCATTGGGAAAAACTCAGTTAAACACTTACGTGACAGAGGCCAGTTGTCCATGTTGAGATGAGATTTATTGTCATTGTCATTACACAAGTGCAACAACAACGAAATTATGTTAACCCTCCATTTACCTCAGACAAGATACAGCAATTAATCCACAATTATTACTTGTTTACCGTAATAATGGTACACATCAGAATTAAAGACAGCACATATACATTTGACATTGTTTATGTGCACTGAACTTGAAGCAGTCCGTCATCCAAATTGAGGCAAAGTGGGTGAAGGCTGCAGCAGGAGGTCCCCGCGCCGCCCAGCTAGGGGGGTTGAAGGCTGCAGCAGTAAAAACAGCGCTGCATTCGATGTGGCAGGAAGGAAGCCAGGGTGAGGGGAGTGGAGAGACACGGGGGGGGGTTTAATAGGGATGGAGGGAGGGAGACCAGTCTGGTCAAGCTGGGACTTTGAAAGTCAGAGCAAAGATAGAGAACAGAAAGGAGGAGAGGATAGGCGAGGAATGCGACCATCCTTGCTGATATGCCAGAGTCCCAAAATGTCATGCGACACTAAAATACTGTGCAAGACCCTGGCTAAGCGACCCCACACACATACACACACTCAGCACTGTCCAGATAATTATGAACCCGAGTGCGTGTACAGACAGTCAGAACATGTTTTATGAAGTATTACTAGCAGACTCTAAAGACAACTCCCTTTCCTATCTATCTGCATGGAAAAACATGCAGATGACCTACAGCAGGACATCTCGGTAGAGGTGTGGGAGAAGACATGTCTTCTGGCCCAAACCCAAACTTACCAGAGGCAAACTCTTACAGTATAAATGGTTGCTAAGGACATATATTTCACCAGTTAAATTACACCGCTTTAATCTGGATATTCCTGATAATTGTGTCAAATGCACAGAGGAAGTTAGAACTCTGTTCCATTGCATGTGGGAATGTCAAAAACTCCAGATGTTCTGGAGAGAGGTACTCGAACTGATCTCTAGACTGACGGATTGTGTTATTCGTGGTTTCAATGTTTGCTCCATATTTACCCTGAAGGTTTCTCTGCAAATTTAAAGAAATGTAAACTTATCAGTTTCTGTCTGTTGCAAGCCAAACACGTGATTGCTTTAAAATGTAAAGATACTGAGGGACCTAATTGAAGTCAGTGGATTAAGGAGATGTCTTGCAATCTGGCGTTAGAAAAAATGACTTATATAGTCAGAGGTTAAGCTGAGGAATTTTATGAGATGTGGACTTCTTTATTCCACTTTATGGATGACCTAAATGTACAGCTGCCTGTGACTGGATAAGGACTGGTGCCAACACCATCATCATACCAAGAAGGCCTGGGATTTGCCCTGTCAACTGTAATTAAACTAATATGAGTTAACATTCATTTATTTATTTTTATATTTTTATGTTATGTTTTATAGGTATGCAAATATATATATATATATATATATATATATATATATATATATATATATATAGTGTTCAGAATAATAGTAGTGCTATGTGACTAAAAAGATTAATCCAGGTTTTGAGTACCAGTAGATTCAGTAGATTCTCACAAATCCAACAAGACCAAGCATTCATGATATGCACACTCTTAAGGCTATGAAATTGGGCTGTTAGTAAAAAAAAAAAAAGTAGAAAAGGGGGTGTTCACAATAATAGTAGTGTGGCATTCAGTCAGTGAGTTCATCAATTTTGTGGCAGAAACAGGTGTGAATCAGGTGTCCCCTATTTAAGGATGAAGCCAGCACCTGTTGAACATGCTTTTCTCTTTGAAAGCCTGAGGAAAATGGGACGTTCAAGACATTGTTCAGAAGAACAGCGTAGTTTGATTAAAACGTTGATTGGAGAGGGGAAAACTTATATGTAGGTGCAAAAAATTATAGGCTGTTCATCTACAATGATCTCCAATGCTTTACAATGGACAAAAAAACCAGAGACGCGTGGAAGAAAACAGAAAACAACCATCAAAATGGATAGAAGAATAACCAGAATGGCAAAGGCTCACCCACTGATCAGCTCCAAGATGATCAAAGACAGTCTGGAGTTACCTGTAAGTGCTGTGACAGTTAGAAGACACCTGTGTGAAGCTAATTTATTTGAAAGGATCCCACGCAAAGTCCCTCTGTTAAACATGTGAACAAATCATGAAAAACTGTGGTTATACAACTAAATACTAGTTTAGTGATTCACAGGATTGCTAAAAAAGCAGTTTGAACATAATAGTTTTGAGTTTGTAGCGTCAACAGCAGATGCTACTATTATTTTGAACACCCCCTTTTCTACTTTTTTTTTTACTAATAGCCAAATTTCATATCCTTAAGAGTGTGCATATCATGAATGCTTGGTCTTGTTGGATTTGTGAGAATCTACTGAATCTACTGGTACCTCGTTTCCCATGCAACAATAAGAAATATACTCAAAACATGGATTAATCTTTTAGTCACAGCACTACTATTATTCTGAACACTACTGTATATATGTGTGTGTGTGTGTGTGTGTGTGTGTGTGTGTGTGTGTGTGTGTGTGTGTGTGTGTGTGTGTGTGTGTGTGTGTGTGTGTGCAAATGTGTATGTGGCCTCTACTGGTGGTTGGCGCTCACTGTGGTATTGTATCCACCTGGTCATTACTGTGACTTTCTCTGTGAATTTTCGGACCTTTTGTCTCACTTAGTGCTTAGCTCAGATAAGATAATTATAGTGGGCGATTTTAACATCCACACAGATGCTGAGAATGACAGCCTCAACGCTGCATTTAATCTATTGTTAGACTCGATTGGCTTTGCTCAAAATGTAAATGAGTCCACCCACCACTTTAATCATACCTTAGATCTTGTTCTGACTTATGGTATGGAAATTGAAGACTTAACAGTATTCCCTGAAAACCCCCTTCTGTCTGATCATTTCTTAATAACATTTACATTTACTCTGATGGACTACCCAGCAGTGGGGAATAAGTTTCATTACAGTAGAAGTCTTTCAGAAAGCGCTGTAACTAGGTTTAAGGATATGATTCCTTCTTCATGTTCTCCAATGCCATATACCAACACAGGGCAGAGTAGCTACCTAAACTCTGTGAGTGAGATAGATTATCTCGTCAGTAGTTTTATGTCCTCATTGAGGACAACTTTGGATGCTGTAGCTCCTCTGAAAAAGAGAGCCTTAAATCAGAAGTGCCTGACTCCATGGTATAACTCACAAACTTGCAGCTTAAAGCAGATAACCCGTAAGTTGGAGAGGAAATGGCATCTCACTAATTTAGAAGATCTTCACTTAGCCTGGAAAAAGAGTCTGTTGCTCTATAAAAAAAAGCCCTCCGTAAAGCTAGGACATCTTACTACTCATCACTAATTGAAGAAAATAAGAACCCCAGGTTTCTTTTCAGCACTGTAGCCAGGCTGACAAAGAGTCAGAGCTCTATTGAGCCGAGTATTCCTTTAACTTTAACTAGTAATGACTTCATGACTTTCTTTGCTAATAAAATTTTAACTATTAGAGAAAAAATTACTCATAACCATCCCAAAGACATATCGTTCTCTTTGGCTGCTTTCAGTGATGCCGGTATTTGGTTAGACTCTTTCTCTCCGATTGTTCTGTCTGAGTTATTTTCATTAGTTACTTCCTCCAAACCATCAACATGTCTATTAGACCCCATTCCTACCAGGCTGCTCAAGGAAGCCCTACCATTAATTAATGCTTCGATCTTAAATATGATCAATCTATCTTTATTAGTTGGCTATGTACCACAGGCTTTTAAGGTGGCAGTAATTAAACCATTACTTAAAAAGCCATCACTTGACCCAGCTATCTTAGCTAATTATAGGCCAATCTCCAACCTTCCTTTTCTCTCAAAAATTCTTGAAAGGGTAGTTGTAAAACAGCTAACTGATCATCTGCAGAGGAATGGTCTATTTGAAGAGTTTCAATCAGGGTTTAGAATTCATCATAGTACAGAAACAGCATTAGTGAAGGTTACAAATGATCTTCTTATGGCCTCAGACAGTGGACTCATCTCTGTGCTTGTTCTGTTAGACCTCAGTGCTGCTTTTGATACTGTTGACCATAAAATTTTATTACAGAGATTAGAGCATTGCCATAGGTATTAAAGGCACTGCGCTGCGGTGGTTTGAATTATATTTATCTAATAGATTACAATTTGTTCCACAAGGTTCTGTGCTAGGACCAATTTTATTCACTTTATACATGCTTCCCTTAGGCAGTATTATTAGACAGCATTGCTTAAATTTTCATTGTTATGCAGATGATACCCAGCTTTATCTATCCATGAAGCCAGAGGACACACACCAATTAGCTAAACTGCAGGATTGTCTTACAGACATAAAGACATGGATGACCTCTAATTTCCTGCTTTTAAACTCAGATCAAACTGAAGTTATTGTACTTGGCCCCACAAATCTTAGAAACATGGTGTCTAACCAGATCCTTACTATGGATGGCATTACCCTGACCTCTAGTAATACTGTGAGAAATCTTGGAGTCATTTTTGATCAGGATATGTCATTCAATGCGCATATTAAACAAATATGTAGGACTGCTTTTTTGCATTTACGCAATATCTCTAAAATTAGAAAGGTCTTGTCTCAGAGTGATGCTGAAAAACTAATTCATGCATTTATTTCCTCTAGGCTGGACTATTGTAATTCATTATTATCAGGTTGTCCTAAAAGTTCCCTGAAAAGCCTTCAGTTAATTCAAAATGCTGCAGCTAGAGTGCTGACAGGGACTAGAAAGAGAGAGCATATCTCACCCATATTGGCTTCTCTTCATTGACTTCCTGTTAATTCTAGAATAGAATTTAAAATTCTTCTTCTTACTTATAAGGTTTTGAATAATCAGGTCCCATCTTAGGGACCTCATAGTACCATATCACCCCAATAGAGCGCTTCGCTCTCAGACTGCAAGCTTACTTGTAGTTCCTAGGGTTTGTAAAAGTAGAATGGGAGGCAGAGCCTTCAGCTTTCAGGCTCCTCTCCTCTGGAACCAGCTCCCAATTCGGATCAGGGAGACAGACACCCTCTCTACTTTTAAGATTAGGCTTAAAACTTTCCTTTTTGCTAAAGCTTATAGTTAGGGCTGGATCAGGTGACCCTGAACCATCCCTTAGTTATGCTGCTATAGACTTAGACTGCTGGGGGGTTCCCATGATGCACTGAGTGTTTCTTTCTCTTTTTGCTCTGTATGCACCACTGCATGCATTTAATGCATTTAATGCATTTAATCATTAGTGACTGATCTCTGCTCCCCCTCCACAGCATGTCTTTTTCCTGGTTCTCTCCCTCAGCCCCAACCAGTCCCAGCAGGAGACTGCCCCTCCCTGAGCCTGGTTCTGCTGGAGGTTTCTTCCTATTAAAAGGGAGTTTTTCCTTCCCACTGTCGCCAAGTGCTTGCTCACAGGGGGTCGTTTTGACCGTTGGGGTTTTTCCGTAATTATTGTATGGCTTTGCCTTACAATATAAAGCGCCTTGGGGCAACTGTTTGTTGTGATTTGGCGCTATATAAATAAAATTGATTTGATTTGATCTATGACTACTTACTCTTTTTGCTTGATTTCATGGAGACTGGATTTACAATTTTATTTTATATGTGGTTTTATTTTTATTACTATTATTATTATTGTTATAATTATTTTCTTTTTAATCCCTTGCTGATAATCTTTTATTGTTGAGGGTGGGAGGGAGGGCTGTTGTTTATGTCTGCAGTTTGTTGTTTATCTCATTTTTGAAAAAGTCATTACACAAAGTGTGGGGGAAAAAGAAATGTATGATTTTTTTTTTCTTTTTTTAGCTTTGACCTCCTAGTATTAATATATATAAAAATTTCAAATTTATAAAGTTTCATGGTTCTTTTACGGAATTTTTTGACACGGAAGGTTTTGCTGTACGGACAGACAGCTGTTTCTCTTGACAAGACCAACTTACAGTTTACGTGAAACATCTGAAGAAATACGGCCTGCTCAGTGTTTGTTTTTCCTATATGGAGCCTGTTATAACCACAAACTGAGCACATGGGACACAGTCCCAGTACAACTGTAATACTGAGTAAATGTAACCGGCAATAACATGTTAAAAACTATACTGCACAACTTTAGGACTCAGGAAAACAGTTTGATTTCCTTTAGAGCATACGCGTACATGTGCCTGACTTGTTTCCTTTTCTGTTTTGAATTTCTCTCTGATGATGCCATTATCAAAGGTGATTTGAGCCGTCAGACATTTAAAAAACTGAATTGCTTCTTTAAGTTGGTTATGATTTTTGCCCACATAACTTTAAGAACATCCTGCTTCCTGTCTGCAGGAAGATGCTCCAGTCTTTAGGACGCCCGGAGCTGCACATGGCACTGGACGTGACCATTGTGAGCGGGTCAGGTCAAGAACACGCCGGCTGCCTGCTGCTGACCTCAGAGGTTCTGTTTGTGGTCAGTCTCAGTGAGGACACCCAGCAGCAGGCATTTCCCATCACTGAGGTAACTGACCGCTGCCGCGACCACAAAGAGTTAAAGTTCTTCAAACAGGTTCATAAAACTGTAAAAGGAAAAACAAAATGTATCCAGTTTTTAAAAGGTGTCTGTTCTTCAGAGGAAGCAGAACATTTTACCGCTCCAGCCTCAGTTTGTGGTGTTTAGCACCCAGATGTGATCAGTTATCATGTGGGGGAGTCCACGTGTAGCACTGCACCTTTTTTTTCTTTGCTTAGCATGAGTGAAATGTAGCTAGCATGCTAGCACTAGCATTAGCAAACCGTGACAGCTTTCCTGGGTAAGGTTAATCAAACTAATCCTCAGAGTTATAACTTAAAGTGGAACATAGTTATTATTTCTTTTCCAGGGTTTAAAAAAGGTTAAAAACTTCAACACCAGCTACTGAAAGTCATTTTTAGCGGCGCTGTAGCATTTCTGGTGCTATAAGTTCGAGAAACGATACATGATCGTTTAAAGAAGTTGTTGATCACCAGCTGTTCTCTCATCTCTTTATCTTACACATTTTGAAGTGTACTGGCACCTTTGGATTCAGGCAAAAAATATAGTCAGGTCCACAAGTATTTGGACAGTGGATTTAGGGGTGTTTATTTTATTTTTTGCAACTTTGCATCTAAGTCAACACATTGGAGTTAATAACAACAACAACAACAAACAAAAACAATTAAGATGTGGTACAGACTTTCAGCTTTAATTCAAGGGTTTGTACTAAAATATCACATTAACCATTAAGGAATTACAGCCATTTTTACATACAGTCCCTCAATTTTTTGTAGGAAAAGCCAGAAGTATATGGATTCTTGACCCCACACATACACACACTCAGCACTGTCCAGTGTGTGCAGACAGTCAGTAAAACAGAACCGTGCTGTTGTTTGCAGGTGGAGTGTCAGCAGGATCCTGCAGAGCGGAACCAGCTCATCCTCACTTTACAGCAGCAGACGGTCGCCAGCGACCCTGAGGTTAGCTCTGCACACTCGCTTCAACACCACACATAGCTCATGTTTACTTTAAGCTGCAACGTCGCAGGAGTGTGCGCCCTCATGTGGTTTGGAGCTGCAATACTAATCCCAAATCCCCTCTTGTGGGGAGGTTTTTATGGAGGCCAAAGTGTTGCTGCTAGTGCTGTTAGCATCTTTAGGTTAAAATGTACTGTTTATCCGATAACCAATTCACCGTAATTGTTTAATAGTTTAAACTTTGCTTTCTCACATATTTTTGCTTGTCACATATTTCAGAAATTCAAATCTTGACTTTCAGCTCAAGCACAAATTTGAATTACTTATAGAAGTGTTGTGATGCGCTGAAACCTTTGCGCCCTCTTTTGGCACCTTTGAGAAGTTAATTGTGCACATTTTCTCTCCCTCAGGCCGACGGCGTTCGTGAGCGCCTCTCGGAGCAGCAGTACCAGCGCCTGGTGGACTACGTGACTCGAGCCTCCCAGTTTCTTTCCCCATCTGCTGCCTCACTCCAACAGCAGCCAATGGTGACGCTCGCTGAGGCGCCGCCCCCTATCACCAAGTCTTACCGCTACCTTGTTGTTCCTGCTTCTGCCAGGGTGTTTGTTAGCAAGTTTACCATGGTTAAGAACAAAGCCTTACGCATCGGATTCCACTAACGCACACCAACGCACTCTGCCAAAGAATTTATGAAGCGACCCGCTCATCATCGCAGGGCAACACCCACACTTGATTCGACAAGTAAACCCAGACCAAGTATTAGTTTATTAGTTTGTGCCCAGAAACATAGATGCCAGGTTAAGTAATTATTTGTACTTAATTGATAAATGACAGTGTGGAGCTGACACGCTTTGTTTCAGTCATTTGGCAGCGATGTTTGAAGCACTCCTGGTGATGTTTGCGTCGATAGTTACACGGAGCAGCCAAATGGTGTCACTGCCAAATGTAAGACTTTGATAAATAAAAATAAAAACCTTGTTAAAATTAGACTGCAGAGTCACAGCTTTGACTCCTGTCCTGGAGCGCTGCAGACAGAATGTTGGAAAATTCTGCATCATCACAGAAATATTTAACGTTAACATTCTTACTTTCTCCAAAAACACTTTATTGTGGCATTCTGGCATTGGTTTAGCTGCAGATACCATTAAACACAGTAATAATCACACACCTGGTTACTGGATCAGGACTTTGGATTGGAAAAGGAAAAATTTTACTTTGGTGCAGCCGTACTTTGAAGTATGTTTTTGCCGTTCTTAAATGGCAGAAAGTCACATTTGTGAGTGAGGATAAATTGTGGAAATTAAAGACATGTTTAACGTTTGTTTCTGTTGGCCCAACAACATTCTGTTTCTTTCTGAAGGACCACACTGACCTCAAACAAAAGATTAAACTCTTACTTTACTGCCAGTTACATTTTCCTAAGTACTGCAACAGTGAAGATTTTCCCTCATCATTGGGTGACGTGTTGAGTTTAGCTGATGATGTTGTTCCCTCTTCTACATACCAAAAATCATAAAGACCCAGAGGAACAAGTACTTCAACAACACTGTGCACATGCTTTGGAAAATGTTGCTGGGTGATTCTTAGACTACAGGCACTTATTATGTCCTTTGATCATATTGTATGAAAAACAGAAAACGGGACATTTCACACTTTTATAGTTATCTTTACAATGAAAGTGTGTTAAGAAATTTGTTCTAGTAGTCTATGATGACTTTTTCACCTTTTTTCAGCATCACTATATGCAAATATTGCCGTTTTGTGCTTGTCCCACACCCAGACTTATGATCTTCAATGATAAAAATGAATGGTAAAGAAACGTTTTTTCTAATGTTTTAAAATATCTCTGAATAAAATATCAGTAAAATAAACAAAACATAATTGGGGTATTCAATGTCATACAACTGTTGTGATTTTTTTTAAACAAAATGTAGTTGTCCCACACTATTGCCGTAATTTCCATCAC
This sequence comes from Thalassophryne amazonica, assembly GCF_902500255.1. Lineage (NCBI taxonomy): Eukaryota > Metazoa > Chordata > Actinopteri > Batrachoidiformes > Batrachoididae > Thalassophryne > Thalassophryne amazonica. The sequence goes on from NC_047109.1 coordinate 12,268,797, forward strand.
AACACTGTAATGTCCCTAAACAGTTTGTATGAAAGATTGTTTGGGTAGTTTCTATGGAGATAAACAGTGACATCAGAGCACATGTATATAGCACCAAATCACAACAAACAGTTGCCCCAAGGCGCTTTATATTGTAAGGCAGTGGTGTGGTGGAAATTACATTTACAAGGCCAATAGTGCCCGTAGTTAAAGAATCACCCTGCTACAGAGTAAAGTCAGCAACATGGTCCCACTTTTAAATGTGTGAAATCGACTGGATCAGCTCTGACGACTTAACACTAGCTCGCGTGAACTCGAACGTGCTTTGCTGCGGAGTCAGTTGTTTAGTAATTGTATAACAGGAGTCGTGTCACATTTCACTCTGCAGGATGAGCTCCTCTGCACGTCTAATGCTAACATTAAAGTGCAATATTAGATCATGTTGATATCAGTTGTCAAGTGTTTTTAACAGCCGATGTGACACTTTGTCATATGTTGGCACTGACATAACATTACACACTTCAGCAGTGAAGTTTTTTTATTGTTCCACTGAGCTGTTTGAGTTCTGTGATATTATGTAAATAAGTAATGTTAGAGAATTTAATAAAAACAAATTTCAAATTACACTGTGTTGTCTTACAGAGAAACAGGAATTATTCAGCAGCACTGTTTTTAAATCATTTGTTTCCTTGGTTTACTACTCAGTCAGGCTGCAACAACCACGCATCTTATTTTTTTTTTATCTTGCACTTGAACATAAAAATTAAAAAGCATTTTGAACAATTAAAGTTCTAAGAAAATCAATTAAGTAATACGAGCGAATTGATACGCAGCGGTGCGACGCTCGCTCATGGTCCAGGTAGTCCCAAACAGGAAGTGCCAAATTTCGAGTCCACAGTGAAACAGGAAATGTCAAACACTTCCTGGACTGTCAAATGAGATCTTGTGGAAGCTCGCAGGAACTCGGTGGCAAGTTCACACTGAAACAGGAAGTGCCAAATTTTGAGTCCACAGTGAAACAGGAAATGTCAAATGTTGAACACTTCCTGGCATGGGTGGAGCTAGAGCAGAGGCCAGGGTTGCACTGGACTGAAATCTGATTGGACATAGATGATTGACATATCACGGCACATGAAAAAAAAAAAGAGCTGCATTTTGAAATCGGTGGCACATATTGATTGCTTGATCCACCTTAGAAGAAGAAAAATGTTTGACTCATTTGAGAAACTGAACACGTCGTCTGAACCACAGACTTCAAATGACACCAAAGTTGTTTCTTGAGTAAACAACCATATTTAATACCAGAAATGAGGTTCAGGTTGTTAAAAGCGGCATTTCTCCTTTAATCGGGTTGTCTTATATATACATGTTTCTCCAATGATTTTTCTTTTCAAAATCTTTTTATTAAATTTCCCAACACGAATGTATTCACATATATACATACACGCACCTACATATATATATATATATATATATATATATATATATACATGTACCTACACACATGGAAAAAACAAAAGAAAAAAAAAGGTAGCAGATGCACCTTGGAATTGTATATAACAAATATAATAACAATAATAACAACAACAGAACATATCTTCCCAATATTAGGCAGGTACCGGTATGGAAAGTACAGTTAAGTGCTCTACCCTCCCAAATGTTATGCAAACACCTGTGTAGGAGCGTATGACGACTCCTCTTGATCTTATCAGGATAGAGGTAGGACGTTGAACCTGCCCCCCCAAAGAAATACAGCTAAGGCACACACAGTAGTCAGCAGGCTTGTCATTCTTCAGATACTGAGCTACTTGGATGTCAGGGACCTACTCCGCAATCGGATTTTACAACGCGTACGAATCATGAAAGTAGGTTAGGAAGGATCCTCAAGTCTTATAGAATTTACCCTCAGTGCCTTTCAGTGAGAAGCGCATCTTTTCTAGAACAAGACAGTGCATCTTCTTATGGCTTCGGACAGTGGACTTATCTCTGTGCTTGTTCTGTTGGACCTCAGTGCTGCTTTTGATACTGTTGACCATAAAATTTTATTACAGAGATTAGAGCATGTCATAGGTATTAAAGGCACTGCGCTGCGGTGGTTTGAATCATATTTGTCTAATAGATTACAATTTGTTCATGTAAATGGGGAATCTTCTTCACAGACTAAAGTTAATTATGGAGTTCCACAAGGTTCTGTGCTAGGACCAATTTTATTCACTTTATACATGCTTCCCTTAGGCAGTATTATTAGACGGTATTGCTTAAATTTTCATTGTTACGCAGATGATACCCAGCTTTATTTATCCATGAAGCCAGAGGATACACACCAATTAGCTAAACTGCAGGATTGTCTTACAGACATAAAGACATGGATGACCTCTAATTTCCTGCTTTTAAACTCAGATAAAACTGAAGTTATTGTACTTGGCCCCACAAATCTTAGAAGCATGGTGTCTAACCAGATCTTTACTCTGGATGGCATTTCCCTGACCTCTAATAATACTGTGAGAAATCTTGGAGTCATTTTTGATCAGGATATGTCATTCAAAGCGCATATTAAACAAATATGTAGGACTGCCTTTTTGCATTTACGCAATATCTCTAAAATCAGAAAGGTCTTGTCTCAGAGTGATGCTGAAAAACTAATTCATGCATTTATTTCCTCTGGGCTGGACTATTGTAATTCATTATTATCAGGTTGTCCTAAAAGTTCCCTAAAAAGCCTTCAGTTGGTTCAGAATGCTGCAGCTAGAGTACTGACGGGGACTAGCAGGAGAGAGCATATCTCACCCGTGTTGGCCTCTCTTCATTGGCTTCCTGTTAATTCTAGAATAGAATTTAAAATTCTTCTTCTTACTTATAAGGTTTTGAATAATCAGGTCCCATCTTATCTTAGGGACCTCGTAGTACCATATTACCCCATTAGAGCGCTTCGCTCTCAGACTGCAGGCTTACTTGTAGTTCCTAGGGTTTGTAAGAGTAGAATGGGAGGCAGAGCCTTCAGCTTTCAGGCTCCTCTCCTGTGGAACCAGCTCCCAATTCAGATCAGGGAGACAGATATCCTCTCTACTTTTAAGATTAGGCTTAAAACTTTCCTTTTCGCTAAGGCTTATAGTTAGGGCTGGATCAGGTGACCCTGGACCATCCCTTGGTTATGCTGCTTTAGACGTAGACTGTGGGGGGGTTCCCATGATGCACTGTTTCTTTCTCTTTTTGCTCCGTATGCATCACTCTGCATTTAATCATTAGTGATCGATCTCTGCCCCCCTCCACAGCATGTCTTTTTCCTGGTTCTTTCCCTCAGCCCCAACCAGTCTCAGCAGAAGACTGCCCCTCCCTGAGCCTGGTTCTGCTGGAGGTTTCTTCCTGTTAAAAGGGAGTTTTTCCTTCCCACTGTAGCCAAGTGCTTGCTCATAGGGGGTCGTTTTGACCGTTGGGGTTTTTCATAATTATTGTATGGCCTTGCCTTGCAGTGTGGAGCGCCTTGGGGCAACTGTTTGTTGTGATTTGGCGCTATATAAAAAAAAAAGTTGAAGTTGATTGATAATGTCCCTTAGCCATTGAGTATGTGTGGGCGAGGTCGCCGTCTCCACTTAAGCAAAATGGCCCGCCTGGCCAACAGGAGAGAGAAGGAGACCATGTGGTGCTCCGCCGAAGTCAGTCGGGGGTCGTCAGGCCCAAAGGTACCAAATAAGGCCATCACAGGATTTGGATGGAGTTCACGTTTCAGGATATTTGAAAGAGTGCGAAAAATCTCACTCCAAAAGGTTTGTAAATGGGGGCATAACCAATACATGTGGAAGAGGGCGGCCTCGCCCAATTTACATTTGACACAGGTGGGGGTAACATCGGGATATATGCTAGCTAATTCCGCCTTTGATCTGTGAGCTCTATGGACCACTTTGAATTGGATTAGGCAGTGTCTTGCACACAGTGACGATTTATGAATCGAGTTTAGGATCAAGTCCCAACGGTCGGTGGATATCGTGCCTCCTAGGTCCTGTTCCCACGCCTTTCTGGTCCTGTCTAGTGTCGAATCCGAGAGTGCGATAATGTTCCGGTATAGTTTAGAGAGTGCGCCCTTCAAGGTTGGATTAAAGGAGAGAAATGTGTCACTTGGATTAGCACCTGGTTTGTTGGGGAAGCATGGTAGGGTACATCGCATAAAATCTCTGACCTGTAAGTAATGAAAAAGGTGCATTTTGGGCAAGTGGAATTTCTCAGAGAGTTCGTCGAAAGAAGAAAAACTGCTGCCCTTGAATAGATGTGAGAGTGAAATGATGCCCTTTTTATGCCAGTCCGTAAAGGAGGTATCGTACTGAGACGGGGCAAAAAGGGGATTGAATGCAATAGGGCTGAGCATGGAAATTTCGGCAAGACTGAATGCCCTCCTAAACTGAGTCCACACCTTCAAAGCGGAGCGCACTACTGGATTCTTTATTTGTTTGGGTATTGGGTAGTTAGTTGGGGCACCAAGCAATGCAGACATGTTTTGAACTGAGTTCAGCTCGACTGTTAGCCATTCTGGACCATCCGATCGAAGGTTGTATTTATACCAAAAGGCGAGAGAGCGAATATTTGCTGCCCAATTGTAGGAGCGCATATTTGGTAATCCCATGCCGCCGTCGATCTTCAAACGTTGGAGGACAGCTTTGCTTACTCTGGGTTTCTTATTCTGCCAGATGTATGAAGAAATAGTCAAATCCAACAAAGTAAAAAAGGATTTGGGAACAAAAATAGGTAGAGATTGGAACAGGTATGTAAACTTAGGCAGTATGTTCATTTTTACGGAATTTATACGACCGGCTAGTGTCAATGAGAGGGCTGACCATTGTTGTAGAGACGTTCTCACCTGATTGTGGAGAGTTACGAAATTTTCGCGGAATAAGTCCTTAAATTTATGGGTTCCAATTATTTTTAAATGAGTAGGCAGCTGTTGATTCATGAGCTATAACATGAAGATGCTCAGGATGACAGGAATACAGGTAATTTACTCCTCTGTTCTGTATAGAACCTCTGTAACCTCTTAATTTTGCTCTCTGAAGGACTTATTTTTAAATTACCTCTTAATTTTTCTGTCTGAGTGACACACCAGCAACACAACTTTAGCTAAATAAACAAAGTTCCATCCATCCATCCATTTTCTTCCGCTTTATCCGGAGTCGGGTCGTGGAGGCAGCAGCTCAAGCAAAGCTGCCCAGACCTCCCGATCCACACACACCTCCCCCAGCTCCTCTGCGGGAACCCCAAGGCGTTCTCAAGCCAGCCGAGAGACGTAGTCCCTCCAGCGTGTCCTGGGTCTTCCCCAGGGCCTCTTCCCAATGGGACGTGCCCAGAACACCTCTCCAGCGAGGCATCCAGGGGGCATCCGGAAAAGATGCCCGAGCCACCTCAACTGACTCCTTTTGATGTGGAGGAGCAGCGGCTCGACTCCGAGCTCCTCCCGAGTGACCGAGCTCCTCACCCTATCTCTAAGGGAGCGCCCAGCCACCCCGCGGAGGAAACTCATCTCAGCCGCCTGCACCCGCAATCTCGCTCTTTCTGTCACGAGCCAAATCTCATGACCATAGGTGAGGATCAGAACGTAGATTGATCGGCAAATCGAGAGCTCTGCCCCCCACTCAGATAAACAAAGTTATCTTCCTTAAACTCAAACTGAAAGCAAATCTCTACAACTTGAGAAAAATTAATTAAAAATATAAAATCCAGCTTCCTGATGAGCTGGAAAAGAAGCTGCTGGGGGATTGCTCACATCGGTCACCTGGCCAGAAAAAATCAGGCGGAAGACCACGGGTGAATGTGGCCAAACTTCATTATTACCAAGAATGTGTGGAGGTCTTACGGCACGTTCGTACGCGGGGCCAACTACACTTTAAAGGTGCACCGGTTATGATCTTCCCTGACTACACAGCCGGCGTGGCCAAGGCTCGAGCCGCGTTTACAGGCGTGAAGTAGTGTGTCATGGATTACTTTTCCCAGCACAGCTCTACATCACACCCGGAGCGGACTTGGTGTTTACAGATCCAGACAAGGCCATGGCATATGTGAAGGTGACAGTTCTGCCGAGTGAAGACACACAATGACTGTAGCTCTAGATTTTAATTATTTACCATTTTCTCAAGTAGTTTGTTTACCACCTGTTGTTATTCTATGCTGAAATATGTTTGTTTACATATTTGTTGTGCCATTTTGGCATTTAGTTATATTTCTAGTTTGCTTCTTGCTGAATTGAGGAGCCAGTATAAACATGTGAGCCTTTTATTTTAAGTTAGGGGCTAAACGGGAGCCCAAGCAGCTTAAGTAGCAGTATAACTCAGTACAAGCACATTAATGTGTGGATTTGTGCTTGTTCTAGATTTAAGTGTTCTGTTTTGTTTCTCCTTGTTCAGTTAGGAGACGGGGTTTGCTATACCGGATATTTATGGATGACTGTTTATTTAAATCAAATCAAATCAATTTTATTTATATAGCACCAAATCACAACAAACAGTTGCCCCAAGGCGCTTTATATTGTAAGGCAAAAGCCATACAATAATTGCAGAAAAACCCCAACGGTCAAAACGACCCCCTGTGAGCAAGCACTTGGCGACAGTGGGAAGGAAAACCTCCCTTTTAACAGGAAGAAACCTCCAGCAGAACCAGACTCAGGGAGGGGCAGTCTTCTGCTGGGACTGGTTGGGACTGAGGGGAGAGAATCAGGAAAAAGACATGCTGTGGAAGAGACCAGAGATCAATCACTAATGATTAAATGCAGAGTGGTGCATACAGAGCAAAAAGAGAAAGAAACACTCAGTGCATCATGGGAACCCCCCAGCAGTCTAAGTCTAAGTTTAAGTTTAAGTTTTAAGCTAATCTTAAAAGTAGAGAGGGTGTCTGTCTCCCTGATCCGAATTGGGAGCTGGTTCCACAGGAGAGGAGTCTGAAAGCTGAAGGCTCTGCCTCCCATTCTACTCTTAAAAACCCTAGGAACTACAAGTAAGCCTGCAGTCTGAGAGCGAAGCGCTCTATTGGGGTGATATGGTACTATGAGGTCCCTAAGATAAGATGGGACCTGATTATTCAAAACCTTATAAGTAAGAAGAAGAATTTTAAATTATATTCTAGAATTAACAGGAAGCCAATGAAGAGAGGCCAATATGGGTGAAATATGCTCTCTCCTTCTAGTTTCCGTCAGTACTCTAGCTGCAGCATTTTGAATTAACTGAAGGCTTTTCAGGGAACTTTTAGGACAACCTGATAATAATGAATTACAATAGTCCAGCCTAGAGGAAATAAATGCATGAATTAGTTTTTCAGCATCACTGAGACAAGACCTTTCTAATTTTAGAGATATTGCGCAAATGCAAAAAAGCAGTCCTACATATTTGCTTAATATGCGCATTGAAGGACATATCCTGATCGAAAATGACTCCAATATTTCTCACAGTATTACTGGAGGTCAGGATAATGCCATCCAGAGTAAGGATCTGGTTAGACACCATGTTTCTAAGATTTGTGGGGCCAAGTACAATAACTTCAGTTTTTATCTGAATTTAAAAGCAGGAAATTAGAGGTCATCCATGTCTTTATGTCTGTAAGACATTCCTGCAGTTTAACTAATTGGTGTGTGTCCTCTGGCTTCATGGATAGATAAAGCTGCATATCATCTGCGTAACAATGAAAATTTAAGCAATGCTTTCTAATAATACTGCCTAAGGGAAGCATGTATAAAGTGAATAAAATTGGTCCTAGCACAGAACCTTGTGGAACTCCATAATTAACCTTAGTCTGTGAAGAAGACTCCCCATTTACATGAACAAATTGTAATCTATTAGATAAATATGATTCAAACCACCGCAGCGCAGTGCCTTTAATATAATATGGCATGCTCTAATCTCTGTAATAAAATTTTATGGTCAACAGTATCAAAAGCAGCACTGAGGTCTAATAGGACAAGCACAGAGATGAGCCCACTGTCTGAGGCCATAAGAAGATCATTTGTAACCTTCACTAATGCTGTTTCTGTACTATGATGAATTCTAAAACCTAACTGAAACTCTTCAAATAGACCATTCCTCTGCAGATGATCAGTTAGCTGTTTTACAACTACCCTTTCAAGAATTTTTGAGAGAAAAAGAAGGGTGGAGATTGGCCTATAATTAGCTAAGATAGCTGGGTCAAGTGATGGCTTTTTAAGTAATGGTTTAATTACTGCCACCTTAAAAGCCTGTGGTACATAGCCAACTAATAAAGACAGATTGATCATATTTAAGATCGAAGCATTAATCAATGGTAGGGCTTCCTTGAGCAGCCTGGTAGGAATGGGGTCTAATAGACATGTTGATGGTTTGGAGGAAGTAACTAATGAAAATAACTCAGAACAATCGGAGAGAAAAAGTCTAACCAAATACTAGCATTACTGAAAGCAGCCAAAGAGAACGATATGTCTTTGGGATGGTTATGAGTAATTTTTTCTCTAATAGTTAAAATTTTATTAGCAAAGAAAGTCATGAAGTCATTACTAGTTAAAGTTAAAGGAATACTCGGCTCAATAGAGCTCTGACTCTTTGTCAGCCTGGCTACAGGGCTGAAAAGAAACCTGGGGTTGTTCTTATTTTCTTCAATTAGTGATAAGTAGTAAGATGTCCTAGCTTTACGGAGGGCTTTTTATTGAGCAACAGACCCTTTTTCCAGGCTAAGTAAAGATCTTCTAAATTAGTGAGACGCCATTTCCTCTCCAACGTACGGGTTATCTGCTTTAAGCTGCGAGTTTGTGAGTTATACCACGGAGTCAGGCACTTCTGATTTAAGGCTCTCTTTTTCAGAGGAGCTACAGCATCCAAAGTTGTGCTCAATGAGGATGTAAAACTATTGACGAGATAATCTATCTCACTCACAGAGTTTAGGTAGCTACTCTGCACTGTGTTGGTATATGGCATTAGAGAACATAACAAAGAAGGTGGTGATTAATAAGCTGGAGAGGAAGATTGCTGTTAATCCTCCCCCTCGGCCCGTGCTACGAGCATTCTGACAGTTAGTGTGACTCGGGGGTGTTGACTCATTTAAACTAACATATTCATCCTGCTGTAACCAGGTTTCTGTAAGGCAGAATAAATCAATATGTTGATCAATTATTATATCATTTACTAACAGGGACTTAGAAGAGAGAGACCTACCTAATGTTTAATAAACCACATTTAACTGTTTTAGTCTGTGGTGCAGTTGAAGGTGCTATACTATTTTTTCTTTTTGAATTTTTATGCTTAAATAGATTTTTACTGGTTGTTGGTGGTCTGGGAGCAGGCACCATCTCTACAGGGATGGGGTATTGGGGGGATGGCAGGGGGAGAGAAGCTGCAGAGAGGTGTGTAAGACTACAACTCTGCTTCCTGGTCCCAACCCTGGATAGTC